>NC_037679.1:48522380-48611685 GCF_003255815.1 Theropithecus gelada | reverse complement strand
TTTTTTTGAAATGGAGTTTCGCTCTTGTCGCCCAGGCTGGAGTGCAATGGCATGATCTTGGGTCACTGCAACCTCCACCTCTCAAGTTCAAGTGATTCTCCTACCTCAGCCTCTTGAGTAGCTGGGATTACAGGCATGCGCCACCACGCCCAGCTAATTTTTGTATTTTTAGTAGAGACGGGGTTTCCCCATGTTGGCCAGGATGGTCTCGATCTCTTGACCTCGTGATCCGCCTACCTCAACCTCCCAAAGTGCTGGGATTACAGGCATAAGCCACCTCACCCAGCCTACATGTCTTTTTTATGTGAAAACATATCCTCACTGTCTTTTGAGTTAAGTACTAATATTAATATCTCTGATAGACTAATAAGGACACAGGGGCTTGTAGTTAAGGTCATTCATGAATATTATTTGCTTTCCCAAAGTATTTGCATAAAGTTATTCTAATATGTTTGAAATGGTAACTGGATATGGGTACTATTTAGTTTAACTAAATTAGGAAGTATTGCTTGTCTTTCTTCCTCCTCAGTGGTACAGCCTTGGGTTTGGAAGTGGCTATTACTTAACCATCTCCTCCACGTGGGGTTTGCTTGTCAGGACACCGGTTTCCAGAATTTGGAAACTCTAGTTGGGGAATTTAAACAGGCCATTAATTTCATTTTCACACTCAAATATGATTTAGGCCCTGCTGTTGGGCCATTGGAAACAAAGTTCCCATGTATTTTATTTGGTAGTTCTAAAAGCTTTGTGTTCAGTGACCAATTTTTCGCAGCTGGCTTCATGCTCCAGGATTGTCCTCTCTTCTTTCCAAAGGCAGGCTAGATTCCAGCTGTTTCCATTAAGGAGGGCTCAGGTGAAAGCTGCTTCCCTAATTTTAAAGCCATAACCTTGAAATGATGGCTTTGGAGCAACAGAGCCTGTGAAACTGGCTTGGTGATTTTTTTCTATCTCTTTTTGTTTGTTTGTTTTCAATTTACCCTGTTGTTCTACCTCTCCTCCCTCCTCCATCCCTGACCCCAGGCAGTGCGGGAGGGATTGGGATTTAACCATCCATGAAAGATCTGGCAGCCTTGAAATGTGGAGGTCTATTTACCTAAAAGTCAAGTATGAGTCCAGAAACAAAGCACACACACCCACCCTCAACCTCAACTTGGATCCGATCTTCTCATTGTGAAGCAAAGGAACTCAACAAAACAAAACTTTTTAAGGCTCATGAGGTCCACTAAGTATTTCCACCGCTAAAGAAAGTCACATGACTCAAGAGAGGACAGTGAGTTGCCCAGCAGTGGCAACTTTTGAGGCAGGGACCACATCAATAAAATTATCCACCACATCAATTTTAAGATCTTAATTTTTAAAAATGATTACTTTATGTTTCTGCGGGATGAGTTGAAAATCCATTCCATACATGCTTAGTGAACTTTTAAAAATTATCCAATGAAATCTTAATAGAAATATTGGTGCAGAGCTCTTTGAATGTAAAACTTAAATCACCATACCAAAGGCTAAGAATATGAAATAGTGAAAGGATGGCATGTGACGGGCTTGTGGAACTTCTGGGTAAGTGGTTTGGATGGTTTCTCCCCTTAGCAGTACATGTGTGCTTTGAGTCAGACCTGCGTGTCTTCCTGGGTCTATCCTGATAGCTGATAAAAGGCCTGCAGCTGAGAGCCTTACATATCTTTCCATGGCCACACAGTCTTGTTAACACACAGTGGGCAGAGAGGCCTGGAGGTGGTCAGTGAGTCAGCAGTGTGTTTCCCAGGATGGTGAAACACAACTCTTTAAAACGCTCTGGGGACTGTAACAGATCCAAGGGGAAGAAGGCAAAATAAGTAGAAAATATGGTTCCTGGAAGAGCTTATAATTCAATTGTAGCAAAAGAACCCAAATACAGGGAACTTCTCATGAAGTGAAAGTCACGAATACACCCAAGCATACCATGGCACGCAGGGCCATCTCAACTCTTCATGGATTACACTATCTACCATCTCTATCTCCCTCACCTTCCTCTACTTGAAAACTCAGCTCAGGCATCAGCTTTTTCAGGAAGCCTTCTGACACCCCAGAGGAAGAATATCTTGTCCTCATACTTCTGCATGCCTATCTTGACCATTGCCCTTATCACAGTTTATTAGGATGTTTTTTTTCATGTGAACTGTGACCTCCATGAGGGCAGTGACTGGGGTTTACTCATCAGTGTAGCCCCAGCACCAAGCCTAATGCCAGGCACAAGTAAACACACGGTCATAGTGAGCAAATCAGTCAACAATGACTGCTGAGGGTTTACAGTGACAAGGAATGACCGTAAGGTCATCAGGCGTAGCTCAGATGAGTTGAGTTTTGAATGAAGTTTGAAGGAAGTAGAACTAATTGCATTGGTAGGAAGAAGATTGGGAGTATCATTTATGGGAAATGTCAGTAGCTGCCTTGAGCTGATTCTCATGGAACATTGTACAGGGGATTTTAATGAGAAATGGAATTAATAAAAGAGGAAAGAGGATAGTCGGAGGACTGAAAGCACTTTGTATTCTGGACTTGATAGGCAGACTGTAATTCTTTCCACTACTGAAGATGAGAGGGTGGGCCAGTGCCAGCAGTGCCCTGATCACATTCTCACCAGATAATCTATATTCGGCTTATTTAAATCCCAAAGTGCTTTTAGTTTAATGCAGCATTTCCTTCATTTCCTGTCTGAAATCCTTACACGTATTTCAGTGGTAGCTGTGGGTTATTTCCACAAACTGTAGTAAACCTGCCCCCGCAGAGGTCCAAGCCAACTCAAGTTTTTCCTTAAGGCTGCAACTTTCTTATCTTTAAGTGACCTTAATCTCACATTTATTATGACTCGAGCATCATTTCTCATGTATTCTCATGTAGTAAAAAGCCCTTACTTGAGTCCTGCAATCACAGCAGCACCATCAGGAAGAGGAAATGAGCAGAGTTGTTAAGCAGAACACGCTGTACCTTTTTAAACATTAACCATTGTTCAGGTCTGTGGACCGGGCTGCTGAAAGCAATGGTGGGAATCAGGAATTACATGCAAAAAAACAAAAAAAACAAACAAAAAAAAACTTACCTATGGAAAATTTTAGCATTCCCTTAATCTGTCTTGGTCTCCGAAGTTATATGGGCTTTTATTTTTAAAGACATAGAAGTGTAGTTAAGCTGACTTATCTCTTATCTAAAAATAACTCTATCTGACCCATGTCATGTTCAGAAGAGGACAGTCATGCTGTCTGACAGCATTTAAGTTGGTTTGACTTCACGCTATTAGAATATCACTATGGAAGTAGTTTGTGTTCTATGAGGAACTTTGTCTTAGCAATTAGAAGGAACTTAATAATCTTTGCTATTTGCTGCCATAGCCTAGACATATAGTGGGTTAGCAATGATTTTTATAATTCGTGAATAACTTTTTGTTGCTCTCTTGATTTTGTTTTTCTATAAATGTGGATCATGGAAACCAGCATTTAAATGATCCTATTAGAAATGTGGTGGCTGGCCGGGTGCGGTGGCTCACGCCTGTAATCCTAGCACTCTGGTAGGCCAAGGCGAGCAGATCACCTGAGGTCAGGAGTTCGAGACCAGCCTGATCAACATGGAGAAACCCCGTCTGTACTAAAAATACAAAATTAGCCGTGGCACATGTCTGTAATCCCAGCTACTCGGGAGGCTGAGATAGGAGAATCACTTGAACCTGGGAGGCAGAGGTTCCGGTGAGCCAAGATTGTGCCATTGCACTCCAGGCGGGCAACAAGAGTGAAACTCCATCTCAAAAAAAAAAAAAAAATTATTAGGGTAGTACTGTTGACACAATGGTATTTCTAATAACAAATTCTGGAAACAAACTAAATCTTAACTCTAGGGAAATAGTTTAATGTAAGCAACAATATAACTATTCTGTGTAGTATTAGAGTGCTGGTAGAAATGAAAATTTTTGAAAAGAAAACTTGTAACCCTGAAAAAGCTCGTGATGATGTCAGGCAAAAGTGTCATAATACTAAATTATATATACGGTTTGGTTGCTGCCATGTTAAAGGAGGAATGTTATTCACAGAGACAAAAAAGAACCTAAGGAAGAAATGTACCAATATTTTGATAGTAGTTAGGTGGAATAATTACGGACTTTTTTTCTTCTTTTTCCATAGAAATAGAAATGTTTTCTGCATTTTCTATGCCATTTTTATATGGAAAATGTAAACATAATTTTGAAAGAAAAAGAAGAGGCCGGGGGCGGTGGCTCATGCCTGTAATACCAGCACTTTGGGAGGCTGCGGTGGGCAGATCACGAGGTCAGGAGATTAGACCATCCTGGCCAACATGGTGAAACCCCATCTCTACAAAAAATACAAGAAAATTTAGCTGGGCATGGTGGTGGGTGCTTGTAGTCCCAGCTACTCGGGAGGCTGAGGCAGCAGAATCGCTTGAACTAGGGAGGCGGAGGTTGCAGTGAGCTGAGATTGCACCACGGCACTCCAGCCTGGCGACAGAGTGACACTCTGGCTCAAAATAATAATAATAATAATAATAAATAAATAAATAAAACAGTAATGTTTATAGCATTATCCTTGGTTAATGAGATAATGGGTGATATTTATTTAGATGGTTCTTACTTTCAAAAATTTCTACCATAAACATGTATAACTGCTTTTTATTTTAAAAATTTCTAAACATAGCAAAGGGACAGGTGCGGTGGCTCACACCCGTAACCCCAGCACTCTGGGAGGCCAAGGTGGGAGGACTGCTTGAGCTCAGGAGTTTGAGACCAGCCTGGGCAGCATGGCAAAACCTCATCTCTTAAAAAAAAAAAAAAGAAAGAAAGAAAAAAGAAAAACAAAAATTAGCTGGGTGTGGTGGTGTGTGCCTGTAGTCCTAGCTACTCGGGAGGTCAAGAGGTGGGAGGATCACCTCTGGGAGGTCAAGGCTGCAGTGGGCTGCGTTCTAGCCACTGTATTCCAGCCTGCGAGATAGAGCAAGACCGTGTTTAAAAATAGTGATAATAATAATAATAAAGCAAAGGACATTTGGTAGTAAAACCCTTAAAATTCATGTCTCTTTCCTGACCCCAATGGTGCAGAAGACTCCTCGGAAGACCCTATTGGGTCAAATATGAAAAGATCTCTGTGGAATTCCTGAAACTCACGTTTGGCCCAAATGATGGATTGCTTGACAGTGCCACTGTTACGGTAGTAATGCAGACTGGGAATAACAATAACAATCATGAAAGTGTGGCCATTTAACCTGAATGCTGGTTTGATTTGCCGAAAGGTAGAAGTTTTCTATGTTGGTTAGATGTAAACGGCACAGTTCGGCAGGCCGCACTGTGAGGACAGACCTGGAATAAGAGATGCACTTGTCACACGTATCATGACAGAAACACATTTACTGGGAAGGCGGCTGTCATTCAGAATTATAAAAGGCCTGGATGTTGGGAAATTTTTCCCTTCGAAATCCCCTACGAAGGTTTCAGAAACAGCTTTCCCCAGTTTTTTCACCTCTAGACCATCTCTGTGTTGAGGGGTCTCTCCCTGTTTACCCTGTCTGTCTGCTTGCTCTGTTTTTCTTCTTCTCCCCACCACTCTTAGCTCTCTTAGGTATCTTGCTTCTTGCTTATTTGTTCCCACAATTCTACTGAGATGTCCTGACATCTCTGGCTACAAGGCACTATTAGCAGACGGTTCCCATCTTGTTTTAAACAATCCTCTTTTAGTGTCTACTTTGCATAGCTCCTGAGCTCCATTAGCTTTAATTATCCAGTAGGAGAGCCACCCAGACAATTTCTGTGGGATAAAATTGGACCTTTCCAGGGAATAACAACAAAATAAAAATAAATAAATTTAAACCCTGAAAGAGCATTAAGTCCTTGGTTCTGCACGAATCAGGAGAGATTATTTGCAAACCTCAGGATTAATAATCAATGAATTAGAAAGAATTCCTGATCCTATTAGAAATGCTAATCTCGTGAGAACAGAGAGAACGATTTGTGAGAGGAGCTGAGCTGCCAGGCTGTGCCTGTCTCCACTGTCCTGCTGTGGAGGAAGGACTGTGAGAAAGGAGGGAAAGGGCGAAAGGAAAGAGCATTTGTTTAATATCTACTGTATTCCAGACATTGAGCAAGGGACTCTCACACACTCCCTCTAGCTAGTCCTCACAGCAATCCTTCAAGGCAGTATTATGATCAGCCTTGTTCCTGATGAAAAACCGGAAGATCAGCAAGATTAAGTAGGCTGACCTGGGCCACACATCCAGGAAGTGGCAAATTTGGACGCGGGGGACTTGAATGCAGGACTTTGTAAGCCCAAAGGTCATCACTTTCTCATTACAGCAGTTGCAGAGCTTAGTTAAGTAGCTGGCAGCAATGTCTCCAGTTATTAAAGGCTGAAAAGCAAAGTACAGATCATCTCTTAGAGGCTGGCCTCTTGCTGTCATGGCCCCAGGACTCATTCCCACACTGACTGTATCTCATATGCCTGAGATGAGAAGTCACATTATCCTGGATTGTCTCCAGGGAGTCATACCTGTAAGTCTCAGAATTGATGGCCACTGCCCTAAAGCTAACTGACTACCCTATGTTGTTTGGGTAGGGGCTGAAATCATTCCTCAGCACCCATTTGTTCTCTGCATAATATCCCATAAAATACATAAACTAAAAGGTAACACCTCAAACTCCTTTGTTATCCACTATCTTGGCGGAAGGTAATTAGGCAGTGTCCAGAGGCCAGGTGCTTGAGTGGCGAGCCAGGTAGATGAGTTCCAGAAGAGAAATTCTCCTTTGTCACATCAGCCCTCACCTCGTGTTCAGCCCTGTCTTTATGTTTCAATTTTCCTCTTGGTAAAATGCCAATAAAAATAGGACACTGAATACAGGGATCTAAACCAACCATGATTTGAAACCTGAAATGGATTCAAATTACTGATTTTGCAGAATCATGAGACTAACTTTTGACTTTTTTTTTTTCTTTTTTTCCCCGAGACAGGGTCTCACTCTGTCACCCAGGCTGGAGTGTAGTGGCACAATCTGGGCTCACTGCAAGCTCTGCCTCCCAGGCTCAAACCATCCTCCCACCTCAGCCTCCAGAGTAGCTGACACTACAGTCGTGCACCACCATGCCTAGCTAATTTTTGTATTTTTTGTAGAGACAGGGTTTCACCATGTGGCACAGGCTGGTCTCAAATTCCTGAGCTCAAGCGATCCTCCTGCCTTGGCCTCCCAAAGGAATGGGATTACAGGTGTGACATTTATTTTTTAATAAGCATTTAATTTTAAATAGTTTAGATCTGTAGGAAAGTTGTGAATATAGAAGGTTTCGATGTATTGCACATCTAGTTTGCTTATTGTCAACATCCTATATTATGTATACTTGTCACAATTAAGGAACCAAAATGGATACATTACTATTGACTGCAGACCATACTTTATTCAGATTGCTTTGGTCTCTCCCCAGCATCCTGTTCCTGGAACAGGAAAGGTCAATAGTAATGTATCAATAGGATACTGCGTTCCATTTAGTTGTTATGTCTCTTTAGGCTTCTCTGGACTGTGACAGTTTCCAGACTTGTCCTGGTTTGGGATGACCTTGAAGAGAACTAGTGAAGTAATCTGTAGAATGTTTTTCAATTTGGGTTTATCTAATGTTCTTCTTGTGGTTAGACAGGAGTTATGGGTTTTTGGAAGCACAACTACAGAGGTAAAGTGCCCTTCTCATCACACTGTATCGAGCACACATGACTTATCACTGTGATTTAACATTTACTTTTACGGAAAATAAATCATGTGAAGATAAGCCAGTCTGAACCGGAATTGGACCTGTACACTTTCTAAAATGATTAAACTGGCACGAAATCAGATTGCCAAACTGTCTTGAAACAACAAACTAATGTTTCATTCAGTTTAAGTCCACGGTTGTAAGGTTTGTGTAAGCGCCTTTGCAGAAAATATTTGGAGTTCCTTAGAGAAAACAGCTGCCTGAATATATAGAATGTAGTTAGGATGCCATATATGAATAATTTTACTAAACTGAGAGCAAGCAAATGCTCAGTCATTGCACAATACCAGCTGTAAAACCCTGCCTGTTTCACCTCCAGGCCAAAAATCCCCGGAAGACAATATTAGCAATGAACCAGACTTTCACATTTCCTGCCTCCCCTGAATTCGTAACATTTCCAAACGCTGGGCTGCTCCTTAGGAGCCTGTACCATTCATTGCCTTATAGGGAAAGCACTGGCAGAATCACTTTTCATTTGTATTGCATGAGAATATCTTCATTTCAATGATTTAACCCTGATTAAATTTAGCCGTCAGCCTTTAAAGTTCTCTGAGAAGCACTCAAACTCAGATAGGGAAGAAGCACGCCAGCAGGTTCTCTGCAATCCTTTGCCTCCTACCTTCATGCAAGCTCCTTTCCAAGCAGCTGGGTGAGGCCTGGCATCATTCAGAGAGCAATCCTTTGCCAAGCTTGGAGGTGCTTGGTTTGAATGGATCCTCCCACCCTTGCAGTCCTGCTGGGGAAAGCAGTGGGAGCTCCCTGCGCCCCTGCCACTTTTGCATCTTTCTAGTTTAAATTGCTTCCTTCACTTTCTCGCTTCTCAGATAAATGCAGCCTGTGGCTTTTGGTTTTGATTTGATTTTTATTTTTAAAAATTTGGGATTCTTTCTATTTTTGCTTTCTTACCAAACCGTCTTGTATTTTTCCTCTTCCTGTTTTGGCCCTCCCGCCCCCAGCCCTACTGTGTTCATTGAACACCCAAGGTTAAACACTGGGACCGTTTCCCCTGCTGAGTGTCTTTTTGTGTGCTCTCTGCTGCCTTCTTGCTACTCCAGTGTGTGCAGGCGGAGGGGACAGGAATGGGGATGCAGTTGCACAGCATTCCTCCCTGGAGAGGGCCAAAGTAAGCCCATATGGAGGTGGCACACACAGTTCCACAGACCTCCTCCCACACCCCTTTTTATTTGTTCTTTTAACAACCCCAAGGGTGTCATTGATGCAAATTGTGTGTTAGAGTTTTCATCTTGTGCCTTCTGTGTGCTCACCATCCAGAAAACTAAGCAGAACAACTAAATGACCTAAAAACAGGTCCCTGGAATTCTTGAAGTGGGTTATGGCAGATAGCACTGCCTTCTGTTTTATCAGGATCCTGAAAAAAGGGGAAGATGGTATTTTGTAATCATGTCCATGTGCTCCAGGCTGGATTGATTATCAGGGCCAATCTTAGATGTTACACAATCCCCAACTACTTTGATCTGCTCTGTCCTAGTCAGTATACCCAGCTGGATAAATAACTTTAGTCCAAGCACAGCTTCCTGGACAAATGTTAAAAATTGATAATGTCCTACATTTTCTGGAAGCGCAGGTGCTTCAGATCAACAGGGCTAATCTTGTTGAAACAACTAATGCTAAGCCTTTTTATAAGACAAAGAGCTTTTGTGTTTACAGGTTCAGATTTGGGAGGAAAAAGTAATTTTCTTGGAGCTAAAAATGTTTCCTTTAGAACTAATGGATTATTAACATTCAGTGTGGTTTATTGAACTCAAAAAAAAAAAAAAAAAAAAAAGAAGAGAAGAAGAAAACCAACCAAAACAAAAGTAATAAAACCTGCACTATTACTGTCAGCTTATTACAACAGTTAACTTCTTGCTTATGAGTTTTTCAAAGATGACTCCCCTGGAAACTTGAGATAAATTTATTGTTATGAAACAGATATTGCTCCAGGTTTATCTGATCAGAACAGACCTAGGTAGAAGAGGGGACTCCTACTAGAATATGGCTAGTTTTTAGTCACTTAGAAATGTTTCTTATGATTGAATAGATAACCTCATAATTGGGTTCATGAGTACAAGTTTGTCAAGATTCCACTTTACATGGCATGGATATTCTCTACTCAAATTCTCAAAAGATATTCTTCTGTAAACCTATAGGTGAAAATCAAAAGACTCATTCCAGCTCTTCTCCAGTTGAGAGAGGCAATGTAGAAGCAAGTCTCATTCTGTTGGTGAAGACTTTAAGCAGATCCTTAATCCTCTAGGGCCTCTGCTTCCTTCTGTCTAAAATAGGAAGTTCAACTAAGGTCTAACTCTAATAATCTGTGCACCAATTAGAACAGTGATTAAGAAAGCGATTCTGCAGTCAGATGGCCCAACTTTCAAACACTAGTTCTATCACCATGTAGCTAGATATTGTTGGGCAAAACAGTTTACCTTTTGGAGCCTCAATTTCCTCATCCGTAAAACGGTTATAATAACAGCACCTAACTTAAAAGCTGTGGTAAAGATTATGTGAGATAATGATATGAAACACTTAGCATAGGGGCTGGTTCATAAGAGATGTTAGATAAATCTTAACTTCCATTAGTAGAGGACACATTACTGTAATAAAGTTTACTTATATGTGGTTTCCACTCTATTATCACTAAACTGATCATTTGGAAAAAAAGAGAGAGAGACACAGAGAGACAGTGTCTTGCTCTGTTGCCAAGGCTGGAGTGCAGTGGCATGATTATAGCTTGCTGCACCCTCAACCTCTTGGGCTCAAGCAATCCTCCCGCCTCAGCCTCTCAAGTAGCTGGGATTACAGACACATGCCACCATATCAAGCTAATTTTTTTTTTTAAGTTTTGCAAATATGAGGTCTCACTGTGCTGTCTGGGCTGGTCTTAAACTCCTGGGCTTATGCTGATCCTCCAGCCTCAGCCTCTCACAGTGCTGGGATTACAGGCATGAGCCACTGCGCCCAGCTTGATCAATTTTTATAGGAATGGATGAATCAGGCAAATATGGTTATAAATTCAGAAGTCACTGTTAATATGTCATCAATATTCCAGCTACTGGTGTTTTTGATGCCAAATAATAATTAGGTATGTTGTATCCTCTGTGGATGGCTTCCTATAACCGCAGTGCTGGCATTAGAACAGATAGATGCCACTGGAAATTTGGTTCTTTTCCCGAATGGTCTCTGAGTTAGGCCCCCCAGAAAGGCTTGAAGCTAATAATTTTTGACAAATGATAGTAGCAAATTACAGGGCTATATACTTTTTAGGAGTGTGTGTCTTTTGGGGGGTATGTCCTCTTTCCTAGAATATCATATTCCTAAAATATCATGGCTCATCCCAATCAAAGCCACAGCAGCAGAGCCCTTGGTGATGGATGAAAAACATGACCATGAGGGAGGTGAGAGAGGAGAAGTGAGGTTCATGGTGTTGATCAAAAAAGAGGAAAGCCTGGTTTCTAGTCATACACCTAAGCTAGCTGCGTGCACTGGGGCAAGTTGTTTGAGCCTCAGTTTTCTCATTTGTAAAAATCACATAATACCTGCTCAGTCCTTCACACAGGACCAAGTGAAGTCACGTGCACAAAGGGACTGTGCTCAGTCATACAGCATTTCATAAATGCAAGGGATTCATTAAAAGGTTTCACCTAAGACCAAAGAACTGATGAAATAAGTCCATGGAAGTAAAAGCTTCCCTGAAACATTTTCCTTCTTTGAAGGTATTTGAAATCAACAACTTCCTATTTTGATTGTCCTTGTCTGAAGTGTTCATCTAACTAATTGCTACTTCATACAAGCAACCATTTCCACCTGGAAAGTAAGGACTTTGGCATTCCCTGCCCATATGTTAGACCCAGGGGCTCCCTGTGGGCCAAGCAGATCTGAAATCATCACTTGCTTCTGTCTCCCTCCATTGGAATAGAAGCTCCTCGAAGGCAAGGACATTGCCTATCTAGTTTACCAGTATCTGGTCCAGGATACTCAACAAATGTTGTTGAATAAACGAATACACTGGGCCAGGCATGGTGGCTCACACCTGTAATCCCAGCACTTTAGGAGTCCGAGGCGGGTGGATCACCTGAGGTCAGGAGTTCGAGACCAGCCTGGCCAAAATGGTGAAATCCCGTCTTTATTAAAAATACAAAAATTAGCTGGGTGTGGTGGCAGGCCCCATAACCCCAGCTACTCAGGAGGCTGATGCAGGAGAATCACTTGAACCCAGGAGGCGGAGGCTGTAGTGAGCCGAGATCGCACCACTGCACTCCA
Source organism: Theropithecus gelada (assembly GCF_003255815.1). Taxonomy (NCBI): domain Eukaryota; kingdom Metazoa; phylum Chordata; class Mammalia; order Primates; family Cercopithecidae; genus Theropithecus; species Theropithecus gelada. Next base: position 48,599,653 of record NC_037679.1, on the reverse strand, counting down.
GCCTGAGAGACAAGAGTGAGACTCTGTATTAAAAACAAAAACAAAAACAGAAACAAAAAACAACAAAAATAAACCCCCACTGAAGTTGCTTCCCCCATCAGGATACTGGAGTTGCAACTACAGCAAAACCAAACAAATAAAAGATGCGAGAAGTAGCAGAAGGGAGAAAAGGAAGCAGGGAAGGAAGGTATGGGAAGGAGGGAAGAGGGATGAGGAGGAGGAGGAGGAGGAGAAGAAGGGGACATAATTTCAACAGGTGGAGGGCTCTAGCAAATGATTCAGAAACATCATCTCCTATGCATCCCTTACCCTACTGCCTCCTGGCTCCTAAACTCCATGGGGGGAAGGGCGGTTTTGCTGACACGATACTTTTCAAACCAAAGCTGAAATAACTTCAAAACAAGGTGACATCCTAGGGATACAAAGTGCCACGACTAGGACACGCTGCTTATTTAGTAAAATAAGATACAGTTTGGCCCTTTCCATTGCTGTAATGAGGAAACAGTGGTTCCAGCTGACTTTAAAACTGCTGCCTAAATGAAGGAATGAGGATCTTCTGGGAAATATAGGCTCCTAATGGAGGGTTGTGATTTGAAAAGGTTCCCACGCAGTGATTTTTTTTTAAAGGCAGTGGCTGCTTCTTCACCATAATCTGTTACACAATTACTGTGTAACTTTGTCACTGCCTCTTACAAGACAGATTGAAACTTACCCACCTAGACCAGCACCGCTGATACTTTTCTAGAATCTGTGGGACTCATTGGAATTGCATTAGAATTAGGGGATCTGGTGATTTCAACCAAATTAGTTGCAAGAAAAAATGGACTCAGGGGCTCCTTTTCCTTCCCGGGCCTGTGCGGCCCTCGCTCTGTAAGGGATGCCATAAAGCCAACCTCTGGGAGAAGAATGTCTTCAGAAAAATTGAGCTTGGTGCCTTAGTAAATGTTTGACCCAAGTGACTCCTCCCCTACCCCTAAATTTTGACTTTTAGCATTGCATATTGGAGCCTGAAGCATCTGAGAAACTATTTTTGTCAGAATTCTGTGATGAGGTTAACAGAAGCTGACTCTGGATAGCTTAAGCAAACAGATGAATTTATCAGAAGGATATCGAATAGCTCACAGAAGGAGAGGCTGAAGGATCTGCTTTATCAAGGACAAGAGAAGCTCTAGGAATTCAGGTTTTGTGAATAATGCAGTTTCCTTAGTTTCACTGCCTCCAGGGTAAATGATTTCCAACCATTCTCAGTTTTTGTGTCACTTCTCTCCACACTGAAATTCCAGGTCAAGAGTATCTGATAGGCCTACCTTCAGTCAGGGATCCAACCTCCCTTTAGCCAGGATAGGGGAAGGTATTGTGATTGATGGTCGTTTCTCCTATAGGGGAAAAGTGGGCCCCCAACAGAAAAATCAAGGCTCTCTCTCCTCAGGATGTTGTGGCGCCGCGTCTTCACTTTGGCAGGGGAAGATGTGGCACTGAGCTAAAGAGAGAGGCGTGGAGGTGGGTTATATTATTTTTAGTTCACTATCTTCCAGTTCGACCTCATATCTTCTCTCTCCTCCAAATTACAAATTAGCATACCAGGCATTTCCACACCAGGATAGCATATGCTCATTCTCCTCAGGAACAATCTGGAATGCGTGAGCAGTTTAGAATTTTGGAGAAGGGGAAAAAATGAGTAAAAGGAGTGCTACTGGAGGTGGGAGAGTGGGTTTCATGCCCTCCTTTTGAGCTGTTGAATTGGTTTAAGTCCTCCCCAGAGCAACACACTTTTGATATAATTTGATAGAAACTCCATCATATTTCCACCGCAGTACTTAAATTTTCTGTTTGTAATTTTTTTTTTTTTCTTTTTGAGACAGAGTATCACTCTGTTGCCCAGGCTGGAGTGCAGTGGTGTAATCTTGGCTCACTGCAAGCTCCACCTCCTGGGTTCACACCATTCTCCTGCCTCAGCTTCCCAAGTAGCTGGGACTACAGGTGCCCGCCACCACATCCAGCTAATTTTTTGTATTTTTAGTAGAGACGGGGTTTCACCGTGTTAGCCAGGATGGTCTCGATCTCCTGACCTCGTGATCTGCCCGCCTCGGCCTCCCAAAGTGCTGGGATTCCAGGCGTGAGCCACTGCGCCCGGCCTCTGTAATTTTTTTAAATGAGAAAACAAAGACACAATACTAGCCAATGATGTTTAATTCCCTTTTCTAAACAGACTTCTCTAAATGTTATCCCAATATTTTATCCAAATGCATCCTAGAGTAAAACAAACAATACTCATTAGAAAAGAAATTTGTTATGCCCGTGCAGGTTCTAGTTTGGCAAATATCTAATTCTATTGTTTTAGAAAATATATGGGTTGGTTTCTCCCTTAAGCCCAGTTGTTATATTTATTTAAACTTTGTTGCATTTTATATAGTCAGTAAAAAGTTAATCATTGACTTTCATTCATGTTAGAGCAACTGGGTATGTTCATTCTACTTTTTTCTCTTTTTCCTTTCAGTTCGAATTACCTATGCTAGCACTGCAAATTTTCCTCAGGCTCCTATTGCTATAAGCCACAAAGGCAGAAGGGAGCTGACATTTGCAGGACACCTGTCAAATGCCAAGCGTTATAACAAGTGTCTTTCCATAATTATTTCATTTACACTTGTAGTATCTTCATTGGACTTGTGTGTAACTAGAGACCCAGAGAGGTTAAAAAAAAAGTATCCAGAGTCACACAGCTAGTACTTGAAAGGTTCATATTGGAACTCTGATGTCAAAGCACATTCCTTTTATTATATTGCCAAATAAGATAGATATCAGTTCATCCAGAGCTACTAAGCATTCCAGGAACAAATGCATGTTAGGAGTCCCTGAAGGCTAAAATTGTGCTGTAAGAGATAGATGAAAGGGCTGAGTGTGATGGCTCACGCCTGTAATCCCAGCACTTTGGGAGGCCAAGGCAGGCAGATCACGAGGTCAGGAGATCGAGACCATCCTGGCTAACACGGTGAAAACCCGTCTCTACTAAAAATACAAAAAATTAGCAGGGCGTGGTGGCGGGCGCCTGTAGTCCCAGCTACTCGGGAGGCTGAGGCAGGAGAATGGCATGAACCCAGGAGGTGAAGCTTGCAGTGAGCCGAGATCACACCACTGTACTCCAGCCTGGGTGACAGAGCAAGACTCCATCTCAAAAAGAAAGAAAAAGATATGAACGAAAGGAAGTAGTGAGGTCTTGTATCTGACATATAGCCTCTTGGCTCTCTCTGCCCCTTCAGGAGCACCCAGAGGGTGGGTGGACTCAGAAGCTGGGCTGCTGCTGAGGTCAGTGTTGATCAGTTCTAGCTCAGGAAGCAGGGTCACTGAAGGCTGGGGCTGGGGGACCATAAAGTAGTTCTGGAAGCCTATAGACTAGACCAAACACAGCTTTCACTTACAGGAACATTTATTCATTCTTTGATACAATGAGTACTTATTGTATGTGTCTATGAGAGGTCAGGCATACAAAGATGAATAAGACATGGTTCTTTCTCGAGGGACTTCAATGTGTATTGAGGAAGGGCGATAAATTAACAAGCCATTCGAGTAAATACTATAAACTATATTTGCCACTGCACTTAGATGACCTTTCTATAGTCAACATATCATGGGAACATGTTGACTTTTGACAAGTCAGTATCCACTCCACCTTGATTTCCCTTTGAAGGATTGCCTGTGGGGTTGTTAAATCTGGTCCCTGAACCCCTTACTCACCAACAAACAGCCACACCTGACCCAAGCTGGAACAATGTTCACTCCCTGCAGTGAGGAAAGAGGGTGAAAAGATGCAGAAATGATGGAAGAGCATTCATTCTGGGGCAGGGCACTGACAACACTGTTGAATGTTCTAACCCTACCCATCCCTATCCGACCCAATTCTATCAATTTCTGAAACTTCTGGTCCATCCTGAGAGCAGACAGAAATCCTCCCAATAAATTCCCACCATTTAACAATGGACAGACAACAAAGATCCCTTTGGTGAGATATGGGGTGTTAAAGACTGAAAGCAGGGAGACCAGTTAATGGCTATTGCAGTAATCCGGATGAGTATAGTGAGAGACTGAACTCCATGACTGGAGAGACGGTGAAGGGAAGACAGATTCCAGAATCAGAAGAGACAGAGCTAGCTGGACTTGGTGACCACTGGATGGAGAAAGTCAGGAATATAGAAGAGCAAGATGAGTGGTTTTTCAGAAACAAAACAGGTCAGCTCAGCTTCCCTTACTTCCTTTCTGTTGGTCTAGAAGTTATGTTCTCACTTGGCCTTGATTTTGGCATTTTCTTTCTTGCTAAGGCTAATTTCCTATACCTGCACCTTCCCAGCCCTGAGATGTACGCATCACTTCCTGCTAAAAAAAAATTATCTCCATTATCTAGGAAACTTGGCAGGGACACCAAATCCTCTTTTCATCCGGTATCCTACAGCCCAGGGTATACGTTCAAGTAGATTCTTGGAAATAGTCCTGAATAGCACATAGTACTCCCATATCAACAAGCACACTCTAATGATGACGGTGTGTCACAGGATGCTTACTAAGTTTGTGATCGCATTTACATGATCAACTACGTGACCAGAGCCCACGCAGTTCACACAGCCTCACCACACCTTCCCTATAGGGATTCTCATGTGCTCTGTGCTATCAGCTCTGCTACAGAGGAAAGGTGCTTAAGTACTTGTGGTCATGTGGAAAGAATTCAACAGCACTAGAGCATACAGAGGTGGACTTGGTGGACTGTGCCCTTTACTCAAAAGGCACACACAGGGCAGAAGCAGGCAGCAACCTCTATGAGTCAGAGCCCGCTCGGCCTACTTGTCCTTTGCACCATGTCTTTTGAACCAATAAATACAGTAACACCCATAGATAAGACACTACAATGTCGTATCTGCAGGAAAATAAGGCAGTAGCAAAATTGTGCAAGACACTGAAAAAGTATCTATAAGAACTAAGGACTTCACCCTCCCTAGAAAGCCCCTAGACTCTGGATTTGGGGAGCTCACCTTTGAGATAGAAAAAATTAATTGATAATGGCTTTGGTTGGGTCTTTCTCTAGTTTCTCATACTAGGAGATACTTTGGAACATGGTACTTAAAAATATATTTTAACAAATTAGTAGTACTAGAATATCACGTAATTTCCTGGTGATCTTTTGAAAGATTAAAGAAAGGTATTGATATGTTTTAATAGCTTTTGGAATCCCTGCATTTTAAAAATCATGTGATTGAATAGTCCCATTGTATAGGATTGTGCAAGTAAACAATATGCTGTGGACAGTCAGGCTGCAAAGGAAAAGGAAATTTTTTTTTTTTTTTTTTTTTGAGACAGAGTCTTGCTGTCGCCCAGGCTGGAATGCAATGGCATGATCTCAGCTCACTGCAACCTCCACCTCCGGGTTCAAGTGATTCTCCGATCTCAGCCTCCTGAGTAGCTGGGATTAGAGGCACACGCCACCACGCCCGGCTAATTTTTTTTGTATTTTTAGTAGAGACGGGGTTTCACCGTGTTCCCCAGACTGGTCTCGAACTCCTGAGCTCAGGCAATCCACCCACCTCAGCCACCCAAAGTGCTTAGGATTACAGGTGTGAGCCACCATGCCTGGGCTGGAAATCTTGACAGATAATAGAAAGAGAAGAAACAAAAAGGTCTCACTTACAATTTATCCTCTCACTTTCTGCCAGATGATTAGATCACTGTATTTGTTAACAGCTTGATCACCTGTATTTTATTTCAAGTAAATTTTCTTCAGTTTCTTTGCCAACAAAGCATACTGGATAGAAATGCCTCAGAATCAATTTATCCTGCTTCACTAGTTTTATGCATTTTAGATTTAAAGAAACAACAATTAGAATACTTTCAATGATGAAAAGAACTCCATTAAGTTGCCACAAATGTCAAAAGTTCCTGGCTATGCTAACACTTATGTAATTGTTCTGGAAACCCCACGCACCGGAATAGACCTACAACACCAGGCATGACTCACTGAATATTTCTAAGCACATACTCTCTCTAAAATGATCTCCAGTTGGGATTTATTTTTTCAAAGAAAAAAAGTAAAAGACAAAATATGGTACATCAAATCCCAAAGTTTTTTCTGTGATTTTTTTGGGAAAATACTGTTGCCTCACATAAGAGCATTAGAAGATGCTGCTGTTTTCATTAATAAAACAACCAGATGGGCAAGCATTAAAACAGGTTGAAACTTTGAAATTCTTCCTAAAAATAATAAATAACATAGAGGACGTGTGGGTTCTCAAATTTCCAAATGGTCTTCATTTCCTGTTGTGATTTTATTCCTAAATTGGTTTTTAAAAACTTGTGGTTGGCAGCATATGACTAGTGTCCTAATCCCCTGAGCAATGTTAAGGAAAATTAATCATGCCATAAAATGCTAATCAGCACAGGAAGGCCTGGGACCACACCACCAAGGCTCATTTGTAGCATATACTCCAACAGCTTTTACTGCATATCTTCTTTAAGTCCGAATGCTTGGGGGAGATTTACCAAAGTATACGGCATAATCTGTATTCCCAAAGGCTGATGTTGGGTGCTACTTTCAATACCAAAGTAGTGCATTTTTCTTTTCTTTTCTTTTCTTTTTTGAGACTGAGGCTCACTCTATAGCCCATGCTAGAGTGCAGTGGTATGATCTTGGCTTACTACAACTTCCAGGTTCAAGTGATTCTAATGCCTCAGCCTCCTGAGTAGCTGGAATTGCAGGTGTCTGCTACCATGCTTGGCTAATTTTTGTATTTTTAGTAGAGATGAGGTTTCACCATGTTGGCCAGGCTGGTCACGAACTCCTGACTTCAGGTGATCCACCCACCTCAGCTTCCCAAAGGGCTGGGGTTACACCCGTGAGCCACTGTGCCAGCCATGCATTTTTCACTAGCAATATTCAGAAAGGAGTTTAGGAATTCAGTCAATGGCGAGCCAAACCAGAAGTGGCAAGGCAGTTCTGCCAGGCAGTGAAACAGGACCTAGATAGCAATTTGTGTCTAGGCAGTAACAGGGGATCTCAGCACGTGCTTGTCATCGGTCTGTGTTCCACCTGCAGAAAGGAGAAGGTGAACCCAGCAAGCAACAACCATAAGTGGACCAAGCAGCCTGGAGTGAGGCCCCAGGCCAAGGAGGGGACTGAAGTTCTGGGAGGGACTGAAGTTCTAGGAAGGACTGATAAGAAAAGGCAAAATTCCAGTCTTAGAGAAACTTAGAGGCAGAATGCAGAAGAAAGAGCAAAGGCAAAAGCCCAGTTATTTGAACTGGAATACAAGGTAGAGCCTGTGACAGGAATCAAGTGGAAACTTCACAGCTAGAAATGGAGCAGGAGCTCAGAACAGAACCCAGAGCCTGGCTGACCCGACACTGAGTGACATGAGCTACTTACATTTCCTCTAAGAGCAGACTTGGGCCCAGCACCTGGGGTAGGGCTGAGCTGCAGGTGACTCTCTGTGGCCCCCACTGGGGGTCAAACCTAAATTCAAGGGAAGGCACCAGGCAGAACGGCCAAACACCACTCACACCAAAGTCCTCCTGGCTCCAAACCCTGTTTTTTGTTTGTTTGTTTGTTTGTTTCACAACTTTATCCCTTTTGGCAAGCTGTTCTTGTTATCCAGAATTCGCAAGCCCAAACTCCTCGGGCTGCTCATTCTTCAAGCTCTAGTTCAAAAAGCGTCTTTTCTGGGCAGCACTTCCTGGTTCCTCTGGGTTCCAGGAATGCTTTATACATGTCTCCATGATGTGTATACTATACTTTGTCTTATCCTGCTTTAGTTCAGGTCTCTCTCCCTGCCTAGTCTTCAACCTTACCCAACAAGCCTCAGCATCTCTTGAGCCCAGCATAGTGCCAGTATAGAATAGGACCTTGATAAATGTTTGATGATAAATAAATGAATGAAGTGACTACATGAACAAATGCTTGAGTGAAAATCATTTATTGAAAATTAATCTACTAAATAAAAATCCATCAATCAATAAACAGGTTAATCAATACCATAGATTGAATATGGAATACAAAATAGAAACAGTAGCTAACACGTATGTATCACTAACTGTCCCAGGTCCTGTGCTCAGTCCTTTACATAGATTATCTTCTTTCATCTTCACAACCCAAGATATGAATGCTATTTTAAACCCATTTTACAGATGAGACAATACAGGCAACATATTAGAATCTTTAAGAACTCTGTCTGATCTACTTAGCAATAAGATCCCTCGCTTCTGGGGCCCTTCACTTGCCACAAGGGATATAGTGGCTGTTAAGGGGTAGGGGTAAGGATGCTATCAGACTCTGCTTATGTCCCATTCAATACTATTGCCAGGTCCCATGCAATATTTGCCTTTCCCCTCCTGATGGGAGAGACCATACTAGAATGGGCCAGAGGCCTCTTCATTCTCCTTAGAGCTCTTTACCCTGCTGGCTTTGGGGTGTGAGATGCAGTACAAACTGAAGTGAAATTATAGGGAGTATTTTTGTAATCACCTGATATTTGCCTATCTACCTCTTTCCAAAGACCACATGAAGCACTTTACGTATATTATCCTCTAGTCCTCACTCCATCCTGTGAGGTAGTGTCTTTATCCCCTAACCCCAGAGGTTTAGCAACTTGCCTATGTCCCAGAAGCTGGAAGCAGAGTCAGGATTTGAACTGAGTTCCATCCGACTCCAGTTTGATGCAATTCAACAAATACCCACCAAGCACCTCCTCATGGACACGGGGACATGGCCATAATCACCTTCACTGGCTATTGTTCAGGATCCCCTTTAAAAGCATGGTTTTAGTGGCAGCTTTTTGGCCTGTTTATTGGAAAAAGTCACAAAGATCCCATTCATTGGTGTAAAACCTTTGGCATCACTTAGCAACAGACACTATCTATGATGTGGGTAAGATGCAGAGAGGCTCCAGTTGGAAAATCCAGAATCCTCCTGATTTCTGCTGTTCTCTCTCTTTCTTTCTCTTTAGCAACTCATATGCTCATGTTTACCTGTAGCCATTTCTGTTGACCTGTTCACGAAGGATGATAACTGTGAAATGATGCACCAGCAGGAGAGAGACGGGCCCAGAGGCCGCACCCTGTGTTGTTTGCTTTGTGAAATTCCAGACTGTTTAATCTGCTCTGTCTCATCCTAATAACTCCAGATTCCACTTTTCTTAATGACTTTCCCCTCCTTAAATGCATTGCTGGGTATATACCCAAAGGATTACAAAATCATGCTGCTATAAAGACACATGCACACGTATGTTTATTGTGGCACTATTCACGATAGCAAAGACTTGGAACCAACCCAAATGTCCATCAATGAGAGACTGGATTAAGAAAATGTGGCACATATACACCATGGAACACTATGCAGCCATAAAAAAGGATGAGTTCGTGTCCTTTGTAGGGACATGGATGAAGCTGGAAACCATTATTCTCAGCAAACTATTGCAAGAACAGAAAACCAAACACCGCATGTTCTCACTCATAGGTGGGAATTGATCAATGAGAACACTTGGACATAGGAAGGGGCACATCACACACCGGGGCCTGTCTTGGGGTGGGGGGAGGGGGGAGGGATAGCATTAGGAGATATACCTAATGTAAATGATGAGTTAATGGGTGCAGCACACCAACATGGCACATGTATACATATGTAACAAACCTGCACGTTGTGCACATGTACCCTAGAACTTAAAATATATATATAAAAAAATGCCTACAAAGTTATCTTTGAAGACAGAGAAAAAGAATAGATGAATCATTTGCAGGAAACGGGGGGAGAGACGTGTGGTTGGAATGGCAGATGGCTGAGCGTGTGGGCACATAGCTGTCTCTGTTGTTCCTTCCACCACCCTGTGGAAACGAGTCCTCTGGAAGTGTACATTCATTCCAAGGTGGGGGCTGTGCCCACTTTCAGGTGCTAACACGTAAATCCACATCCGCTCAGAGTCATCTTACACATCCAAACTCTAGGCTGAAACCCAGACTGGACTATTTATTCTCTACTTGAAGTTTTGGCATTAGACCTTCTAAAGATAAAGTGATTAACTATTTCAATTAGTGACAACAGAATTTCTTGTGCTGTCTCCTTTCTCCTGCAGGATATGAAGTATGTGAATATTCTTCATGTGCCACAGTGCAAGTTGCCTGACCTCCTAAGGGCCTAGCAAATGCCTAGAGGGAAGAGAGGGGAGAGAGAACGTACATTCAGATAAAAATACAGGTTAAGCAAGAAAACACTGATTGTTCTTGCTGGGGCTTTTTGTGGCGAGGGTGTGGAAAGGACATAAAGATACTACAACCTCAGGGACAAGTGCTCATGTGTAGTTCCTCAAAGTTAACTTCTTGCTCAATGTATGGAGATGACACTAATTCTGGTCATTTCACTTAAATAACTGAAGTTTCTAGAATCCAAGAGTATATAAAGTTTGAAAGACTATGACTTTTTCAGAAAGCTTCATTTAGCCCTTCTGTTACTTCTATGCAAATTTCCAAATGTCATCTGGATGTATATGCTAGGATAACCATTTGTTATTATTTTATTTTTAGATGTATGACGCTTGTTTTATCAAGAGTCTCTTTCATTGATTTTTTGTTCCCACTCCCATCACCATCTGCGCCCCCTCCCTTAGACTATACCACAGCACATTAATGTGCAGGAAGATTAGAATTTGTCATATTTTCCTTAGTGCAATAGGTGTTTTGGTAAAATATGCAACTAGAAGTTGAGATTTGTGTTTTAGCACATATTATTATATACATCACTTGGAAACAAAGTCTTGTGGTTAAGAGCATTTTTTATTAATGAACACTCATTAAAAATCAACTTTAATAATAAACATCATCTGATTAAGCATGAGTAAGATCAGTCCAGAAATTGATCTGAGTAATCATGAAAATATTTCAGCAATCATAAATCTTGTTAATAATAGAATTTCCACCTCCATACCTATTATGATTCAGTGACTCTTTTACTGAAAGTCATTCATATTAATCTCCACAAAACACTAATTCATGGATTTCCTAAGACTTGAAAATTATTCTTTATAATTTTAAGTCATGACTATACTAGAACAATTTTTATGTCTCTCAAGATTCCTCACCTGACCCCCAAGCCTTAGCCTCTTCCTGAATGGACATCCGGGCGCCTGCTCTCTCAGCCTCCTGCAGAAGAAGCTAGGGCTTTGGGAAGCTCACATCTCACCTGTTGCAACAGGAACCTCAGTGGCTACAGACATGGGTCTCACCCGATGGGACTCTGTACCTCATACCTTATGGCTGCTCTCCTCCCATCTCTTCCAGGCAGTTTAGTGAGATGTGGAATCTGGCTTACCCAACAGCTCCCTTAAGTCACTGAGTTAAATTTTGAATCAAGGGACTAGAGGTCAAGAAGATAAATTCCTCTTTCTCCCCGCATTGCTCCTCCCACCACCCTCCCCACCTGATGGATTGTTTCAAGGTGATGTGCAGGACCCAGCAACCGGCTTTGTACTTTGCGAAGTTATGTCGAGTTCCTTAACACACCATCTAGTATTTGCATTCCTTCCTTTCCTGCCTCACCTTTTTTCTCCCTCCCTTTTATAGCCCTGAAATTGCACCACCCAACATAGACTTAGCAAGTAATCTTTGCCTCAGGTTTATGTTCTAGAGAATTTGGCAAAGACAATGAATTAAAAAAAAAATCTCGTTATATCTTCAATTTGGCCTATAAATTTGGCCTAGAGTCTATTTTCTTCTAAATAAGAAGGAAGAATGGAGTTCCATAATTCCCCTTAAGATTAACAAGAGTTGCTCCAATGAAGCATGTATGGGTTGAGAATATGTTCTCTAAACCTCACCTTTCTTGTGAGTTTAAGCTCACCACAATACGACTGGATGCCAGAAGTTATTTTTCTGGATTGGTTGCTTCTGCCCAGTTTGAAATGGTAGCTTTTCCTATATACATCAAACCTACAGGTATTTTTGCAAACCTCCTTCCAGATCTCCATCTTGTTATTGTTGTTGCTATCCTCTGTCATCTCTGAGTCCTTATCACCCATTTTATTTTCAGTGAATTCCAGATATATACCTGAGATAAAGCCAATTCAAATAAATATTCAAAATCCCTTTGATTCAGGATATTCTGTTTTGTGTAAAATATGTATCATTTAATCAGCCGCTAAAGAATATCAGCTGCCAAAAGCAATATGATATTTGGGGATTGCAAACAGACACTTTAAACTATCCCCATTCTGAGAAAGAAAGAAGCAAGGAACTTTTCCACTTCTTTATTTAATGGGCAAGATAATAAGATAGTTCCTCTTCCTCCCCCTCCTCCCCCTCCCCCTATGCCTCTTCCTTCTCTTCTTCTTCCTTCTCCTCCTCCTTCTTCTTTTTTAAGAGACAGGGTTGGCTGGGTATGGTGGCTCATGTCTGTAATCCCAGCACTTTGGTAGGCTGAGGCAGGTGGATCACTTGAGGTCAGGATTTTGAGACCAGCCTGGCCAACATGGTGAAACCCTGTCTCAATAAAAATAACAGATACAAAATACAAAAATTAGCCAGGCGTGCTTGGTGCATGCCTGTAGCCCCAGCTACTCGGGAGGTTGAGGTAGGAGAATTGCTTGAACCCAGGAGGCAGAGGCTGCAGTGATCCAAGATCTCGCCACTGCCCTCCAACTTGGGTGACAGAGTGAGACCCTGTCTCAAAAAGGAAAAAAAAAAAAAAAAAAGACAGGGTTTCGCTCGTCTCCCAGGCTAGAGTGCAGTGACCTGATAATAGCTCACTGTAACCTCAAACTCCTGGGCTCAAGTGATCCTTCCACTTCAGCCTCTTGAGTAGCTAGGAATACAGGTGCCTGCAATACCTTGCTAATTTTTTTAGTTTTATTTTTGTAGAGATGGGGTCTCACTATGTTGCCCAGGCTGGTCTTGAACTCCGGGTGTCAAGTGATCCTCCCACCTTGGCCTCCCAAAGCACTGGGATTACAGGTGTGAGCCACTATACCCAGCCCAGGCAAGATAGCATCTTCCTATGGAGGGGCTGGCATAAGGATAAAGGCTTTTGAATATTTAATAGTATCACTCTCTCTTCTGCTCATGCAGAAGGCAGGGAATGTGGTGCTAGATGAGTATATTAACACTGCTATTTATCAGAGACTATGTATAGATAATCTTTTGCTAAAACAGAGCTTAAGACAAGCATCTCTCCTGGGGTTAAAATAAAACAAGTAAAACCCAGGACTCTTTGACCCTGACTGGGTCTAAGGAGTGAGGACAGTTCCCATTAAAATTTCAAATTAAAACTGAGTTGAGAAAGAAAAGTCAGGCATCAATGAATTATGTTTCAAACTGTGCATTAGGATTATTAAGTGGCTCCACTTTTTTTATTTGGACTAATGATTGACAAATGGCATCTGAGTTCAGTGACTAAAATGAACTTAACATTATGGTTGCAAAATAAGGTATAAAAATAAAATAGGATCAACAATCCACTCAAAAAATGAGTAAAGGATATGAATAGACAGTTCACAGAAAAAGAAATTCAAACAGCCTTTAAACATACAAAAACATGCTCAAATTGACTGTTAAGAGAAGCGCAGATTGAAGTTACCATGAGATACCAATATTCATCTCTTAGAGTGGCAAAGGTTTGAGAACACATTGTGTCAGCTCAAGTATGGGGAAATACATTACTGGTGGGAATACAGATTAGTAAAATCTCTGAAGGGGGCATTTGGGCAATAATGATCAAAATTATAAACTCATATACTCTGACCAAACAATTCCATATTTAAGAATTTACCCTACAGATATATTCACATACAAGGTGGATGGATGTATAAAACATGATCATTGCAGTCTTTGCTTGCAGTAGCAAAAAGAATATGAACAACCTCAATATCTATCGATATGATGGCTCACTAAATAAATTATGCTATGTCCACACAATGGAGTACTATGTAGTCACCAAAAATGAGTCTGCTACAATTGCATACCAATGACACCAATAATAAATGCAAATCCTTGTACATGCATAGACTCCCGCTGAGAAGATACACAAAATGCTAGTCAAAAGTGGTTGGTGCCAGGGAGAGGAAGTGGGCGGCCAGGAGAGGCTGACTTACTCCATGCCATATCTTTCCTTTTATATTTTGTTCCATGCACAAATGTCACCTGTCCAAAAATCAACAATGGTTTGTTTTTTAAGAGGAAAAAAAACCAGTATAATATGTGCAGACTTTTTAAAAGAGGCTTTCATCTAATTTGTGAGTAAACTATGCTGTGTAGTTCCAAGTCACTTGGCAACAGCACAGACTTTTAAAAATATATGCAAATAAATCACCTTTAAAGACTAAATCAGAAATTAGAATTATCAAATGGCTGCCCACATTACTTTATTAATAAATGAATAAATCTTCATTCATTTCCCTTTATAACTGATTCTTTCTTGTCCGCATAGCCATGGTTTGTTTCTAGTTGTTTTCCTTGGGCTCTTTGCAGTAAAGGAATCTAACAAGTAAATGAAAGAGTGCATGCGAAACAGGCTGTGATGTTGTGAGATTTAAACTGTCCTTAAAATAAGAACTAATTAGTGTAAGGACTTAAAGGCTATTCTTCTGTACTTTGTAATCTCCTAATTGCTGTGTGACAAATTTTGCCAGTAAGTTTTCCAAGAAATGCATGCTAAGAGTGAACAAATGAATCAGAATAATTTACTGTACTAGAGAAAACATTTCCATTTGAAAGAGCTAATCATTCATTACTTACGTAAATGTACTTTAGAAAGGAGCATATATTATCTTCTCCTTATGTATTCCTGATATGTCTCCTTATTATATCACTCAATAACCATTTGATTTTCATATATAAAATGAAGTACTTTAGGTTTCCTCATTGTAAGTTCGAATCTCCCCATTCCAGTTGGAAGGACTCCACCAGTCATTGAACACGACCAACCTTTTGAATCTTGAAAGTTGATACTGTTCTAAAAAGCACTGAATGCTACCCTCACAACTTCATTAGATCACAGTCCTATCTGTTAGCTTCTTGAGGGCAGTGTCTCTACATGATTTATATTTTTATCCCTCAGAATATCTTAAACCAACTCAGCAAATATAGAGAGCACAGATTTCTTTTTAAAAGTAGAAGACACAGTCATTTTGGCAAAACTTAAAGCAGCTTACGTCTGTCACACACCCTGCGATAGATGTCAATGATGCTTTTCCAAAAACAAAGAATTCTGATGTGGTCCAGGGTGCTGAAATGGAGACCTAGTATGGGAAGGGGCCCAGCAGCAGATGGAAAAGGTATGACAATGTGCCTCTTGCTACAAGGGCAGACTCCAAACCCCAAAGGGCAAAACACAACCTGAAATCATGTAGATGACTATATAACTCTGTCAAATATGGCCCTCCCCAGCCCCATTTCAGCAATAGGAATAATAAGAGCATCATTTCTTACACTTTTGTTTGTAATGGAAAACAATGGGAAAATAGGCCTTTCTTTACAAAATCTCATATTATAGAACACTGTTTGTAACCAAATAGGCTGCAATGGCATTCTCATCCTGAAGGCTATGGGCCCTTGTATTGGAAATGCCACTTCCTGGGTGGTGAGTACTTGGAATTTCTGCAGAAGCTTCCCTCCAAAGAGTATTTCTGATGCTCTTACTCAACTTTCAACTTTTCTGTAGGTTTGAAATTTTTATAATGAACTGTTAGGGGGGAAAGGCAATGTCCCTCTCCTCACTACCCCAGAGTAATTACTGCCACTGGCATTTGGAATAACATTTTCCCCTCTTTCGTGGCTACGATTGCAAGCATCTCTCAGTATCTCCCTGTGTGAGGTAAGATAAGTATTCTGTCATCTTCTATTAATAGGGAGAAATTCTGAGTCACAGGAGGGCTAAGTGATTTTTCTAGCTGCAGAAATAGGAGGAATAAAACTAAGCAGGTTGATGAATACATTATTTTAGGAAGAGGACGATTGTGGTGGCACTGCATCCTTTTTC
Organism: Theropithecus gelada; assembly: GCF_003255815.1. Taxonomy (NCBI): domain Eukaryota; kingdom Metazoa; phylum Chordata; class Mammalia; order Primates; family Cercopithecidae; genus Theropithecus; species Theropithecus gelada. Next base: position 48,583,662 of record NC_037679.1, on the reverse strand, counting down.
TGGACAATTGCAATCGCTTCCTAATTGGTTTTCCTGCCCCCAGTTTCTCTCTCCCTTCCAGTCTACTCGCCCCCTTTGTTACAGAATTATATCCTGAAATCATGTCACACCCCTGTATAAATATCTATGATGACTTCACCTAAAGAAAAAATCAAGATTTCTTATCATGACATCCAAAGCCCATTTCCATCTGGCACTACACTACCTTTCCCAGGTTCTCTGCCAATCTTTGCCTTCCATACCATTCACCTGCACTGCACTGGTCACACATGCCCATTCCTCCAAACCTCAGCTCGGGTCATCTTTCTGTCTTGCCCAGAGTGCCAGTCTTCTCCTATCCCACTGGAAGGGGGACAGTGAGAAATCTGCTCCCTGGGGAATCTAACTCAGATGCTGCCTCCCCTGGGATGCTTCCCAGCACCCCACCTCTACCTTCCACCTCCCACCCTAAGGTAGATGAACCGTTTCCTCCTCTTGTTCCCATAGCACTTCCTTTCTACTGCAATGACCACATTTATTACATCACATTCTAGCTACCTGGGCATGTCTAACCTCCCTAATTAGACTTATTTGTGTGTATGTGTGACAGCAGGGCCTGAATCTCACTCATTTTCATAAGCCTCAGCAGTCATTTCAGTTTTAGACACACAATGGGTGCTCAATAAACACATGATGCTGCTACCAAGATACCTTCTTCTGTTCTTTGTAATCTCCCAACTGCTTTGTGACAGGTTTCACCAGTAAATAACTCAGAGTGCATACTCGTTCAAGAGTTGCATTTATAAGGGCAAGCAGATTAGTTATGCCTGACACAGCATTTTCCTGCTAAGAAGTTCTGATGCTTGTGCCTAAAGAATACTATTTGCCTCATCTTTCCAGTTACTTCAAGAACATTTCTACAATTGCTGAACAGAGTGGATGGGTGAGGAATCTGACTATCTGGGATGTCACCTGAAGCTTCTCAAAGTTTGGTCCACCTGTATAAGACACTTCTGGCTGCTGGACTACAATATAGTTGCCTGAGCCCATCCCTAGGTCTTCTGAATCAGAGTCCCTGTCGTGGAGGCCAGGATATGGACTGAGAAAGGAAGTAGAACCTTCCTTTTCTAAAGTATCCAGGTGTTTCTAAACATTTCATTTCTAGACCTACTGGTCTGGGTGGGAAGCTCTTGGGCTCACTGGAAACCTCTGCCTAGTCAAGAGACTGTTGGGGGATGATTGTCGTGAATGCTTCTAAGCCAGTTGTTGGTCCAGGCCACATATCAGAATTCTCTGGGCAGCTTTTGGAAAATACCAATGCCAAGATCCACCTTACATCAATTAAATCAGAATTACTGGTTATGGGACTTGGGCACCTATATTTCTTTAAAAAGCTTTTCTTTTAAGTCAGTTTGGCTGTAGAGTAGTTGTCAGATTCTTTTGATCAAAATCAGGGGTTAGTCGTTAGAGGCTCCAGATTTAGGTTACATTCCACACCACACTCCATCTCACTCTCACTATAAATGTAAATTTCACAGCAAATTTAACTAGCTTAAAAAATATGCTTTAGCAGTAGGTACAGTCATACAAAATGGAAAAAAGTCCTTTTCTCTGCCATAAGTACTCTAATTAACAGCACATTGCATGAAAGGGCCACACTGAAGGCAGCAATGTTCTAAAGGTGAACCTGCAGGTCGTCATCTCATGAGGGCAGGATCCTAGGCTCAGTGCTGGAAGCCACACCATGACACAGACAGTTGAGCTGTCTGCTCTCTTGTACCTTGGTCATGCAAGGTCCATGGGTCCTGCCACACCTCCTCTACCACATATTGTAAGTGCACCAATTTCAAGAACAGAAATAATTTGTTTTTAGGCCAGGCGCGGTGGCTCACGCCTGTAATCCCAGCACTTTGGGAGGCCAAGGTGGGCGGATAACCTGAGGTCAGGAGTCCGAGACCAGCCTGACCAACATGGAGAAACCCCGTCTCTACTAAAAATACAAAATTAGCCAGGCACGGTGGCAGGTGCCTGTAATCCCAGCTACTCAGGAGGCTGAGGCAGGAGAATGGCTTGAACCCGGGAGGCGGAGGTTTTGGTGAGCTGAGATCGCGCCATTGCACTCCAGCCTGGGCAACAAGAGTGAGACTCTGTCCCCAGAAAAGAAAAAAAAGAAAAAAAGAAAGAAAAAAAATAATTTGCTTTTAATATCCTTTATACTAAATTTTTAAAACCCTCAGGTCATCAAGTGGATTCACATTAAAGAATGCCAGCTAATTATTTCTGCCTAAAGCACTGGAATCCTACAGCTGGTTACACTGAATTACTTAAATTACTGGAGCATTGGGATAGCTGAGTTCATGGAGGTTCCTGGAGTGTGGTGCACCTGGAAAGGGCATGGAAACAGAAGCCCCTTCCCACATGCCTTGCCCTACACATCTCTTCATCTGTATCCTTTATAGTAGCTTTTATAATAAACTGGTAAATGGGAAAATCCCTTTGGCCTTTAAATTGAAATGGAAAATAGCCATAAAGTGGAACAATATGTACCTGAAAGACTCTAGTCACTATACTGCATCATCAAACTTAATCGGTTAACGCAAACTTATTATGTAATAACACCAGAGTACTAGGAGGGAACAATGCATGAGATGATTACAGTAAGTGCTTAATACAATGCCTCACACAAAGTTGCTTCTAAATAAATCATTACAAGCAAAATATAAAACTTGGAAAATGCAATAATGTAGATGTTAAACTAAAATTTGAAAGATTTAACAGTTGAATACCCTCCACCACCCTAATCAAGATATAGAACATTTCCCTCACTCCAAAAAGGTCCCCCATACCCCTTTCCAACAAATTACCTGTCTCTTCAAGACAACCACATGTAGGCAGCATGACCTCCCAGATATCCACGCCCTAATGTCTGGAACCTGTGAATATGTTACCTTACATGGCAAAAGATACTTTAAAGACATTGAGATGGGGAGACTATCCTGGATTACCTAGGTGGGCCCAATGTAACCTCATGAGTCCTTAAACGTAAAAGAGGAAGACAAAGAGCAAGTCAGAGAGATACAGCGGTGGAAGAGGCAGCAGAGATTTGAGCCATGAAAACCATGTGACCTGCTATTGTTAGCCTTGAAGACACAGGAAGGGGGGCCACAGGCAAAGGAATGCAGGTGGCCTCTAGAAGTTGGGAACACAGCAAGCAAACAGGGACCAGAGTCCTACCCCCCTAAGGACTAAATTCAGCCAACAACCTGAATAATCAGGGAAACAAGTTTTCCTCTAGAGCCTCCAAAATGAAAAGCAGCCCTGCTGACACCTTGGGTTTAGTCCAGGGAGACCCACTGGGGACTTGTGACCTACAGAACTGAAAAATAATAAATTTGTGTTAAGCCAAAAACAAAAGTAAATTACCATACAGAAAATATAACAAAAGAACAGAGAAATCCCATCAGTAAGGCTTTTTCCCTGGGAAACTGGATAGGCAGGGGCATGACCTAGCAAAAGTTTACACTTTTTTTTTTTTGAGAGGGAGTCTCGCTCTGTAGTCCAGGCTGAGAGTGCAGCAGCGCGATCTCGGCTCACTGCAAGCTCCGCCTCCTGAGTAGCTGAGACCACAGGCGCCCACCACAATGCCTGGCCTTTTTTTTTTTTTTTTTTTTTTAAGTAGTAGAGACGGGGTTTCACCTTGTTAGCCAGGATGGTCTCGATCTCCTGACCTCGTGATCTGCCTGCCTTGGCCTCCCAAAGTGCTGGGATTACAGGCATCAGCCACCACACTCGGCTGGGTTTACTTCTGAGGTTTGGGTAAGGAACCTAAAACTTCTGGTAGGTCCAGAAAAACCTGATGGATTTATACCAAAGGATATACCTATCGAATGTTTAATAAAACTAATCTTGGAATCCTATATGTGCAAAAATTAGTATAGAAACTGTGCTAAGCAGGTGTCTGTTTACTCAAGGCTGGGTATGCTTCTACAGTGTGGCTTCTAGCACAGCCTTTCTCATCTGTCGATTAATGGAAGTTTCCTTCCAGTCATGGGAGAGTGGCTCTCATGCGCAGCTCTGACCCTTCCCTCTTCCCCTCCCCTGTATTCTGAAAAGCTCCTGCTGGGCATGAAGTCGGAGGGAGAAAGGAAGTTCCCAGAGAATGGGACTTCTTACATGCAGGACTCATAATATAAATGTGTGTTTCCATTAGGTGCCTTGAACCCAGATCGAGAGACGACGGCTATGTGGCTCAAGCTAGTGGATTTCCAATTCCCCTCTTGCACAACATGCAGTCCATAGGATCAGCTATGAGCCAGCATTGATGGAACAGGGAAAGTGCCTGCTACTTCAGCAGGTGAGTCCTAGAATGATGGGGAACCCCTGGTATGCAGTGTGTTTTCACTGTCCCAAAACTATCCAGGTATCTCAGCCCATTGAGAAACCTCAATTTCTGGGTTGCTTACCTCAGCAACTAACAGGGGCCGTAAAGCAGTTGATTCTGTTCGTTGCAACTGTTTTTCAAAAATGTGTATGGATTGTTTTTCCCTTCCTGATAACTAAATTAACACTGTAGTGTTTTTTTCTGTTATATGATCCCTTTTCAGCAAGGTCAATAAACATTTATTAAGAGTTGTGGTAGCTTACATCTGTAATCCCAGCATTTTGGGAGGCTGGTGGATCACTTGAGGCCAGGAGTTCAAGACCATCCTAGGGAACACGGCGAAACCTCATTTCTACTAAAAATACAAAAATTAGCTGGGCATGGTGGTGCACGCCTGTAATCTCAGCTACTTGAGAGGCTGAGGCACAAGAATTGCTTGAACCTGGTAGGCGGAGGTTGTAGTGAGCCGAGATCGTGCCACTGCACTCCAGCCTGGTGACATAGTGAGACTGTCTCAAAAAGAAAAAAAAAAAAATTGTGTGTGTGTAACAATAAAAACAGCAGTCAATGAGTTATTGTTCTAGGACTGTTTCTACCCCCTTTACAAATATAAATCACTGATTGCAACAGCTCTGTGATAGAGTATTCCTATTTTACAGATAAGGAAACTGAGACATGGGGAGATGAAATGGTTTCCCTGAGAGTCATAGGGCCAGAAAGTAGGTAAGCTAGGATTAGAATCCGGGTTGGCCTGATTCCACAAGTCCTAGTCTGGACTAGCAGGATAAAATTTAACAAATTATGGAGAAGCTATCATGGTAGACCAGGTTGAATTCATTTAGGGCCACTCATCAGGTTGGGAGCAGTGTGTACTAAGGAGTTTTGAAGGGACTGAGAAGCAAGTTTGGATTCAGCATAAATTACCTGACATTTGAGCCCAGGCTTCCCCACCATAAAGTTGTGATAATGGTATACTTGCTTTGCAAGGTAATCACAATGGTTAAACTTAACCTGTACAGTGGTTGGTGTAGAGTTAAGTTGTAGCCACTATGTTGTTATTTCATGATATGTCCAGATGTAACTTTTATAATTAACCCAGCAACAGCCTTAAGCAGTGTTGTTTAGACTGGAGTTTGGGGCTCCCTAGGATTCTATTAATATATTCTTGGGGGATCTGCAAGTTCTTAAGTTTGAAAAAGTGAGCTAGAGCATTCTTGTACTGTGGACACACACAGTTACTTCCACTGATTTCTGAAGCAAAAATAGGGTGGCAGGAAATAGTACCCACTTAGAAGAATAATGAGTTCTCTTACACAACAGCTATATGTACTACTCACACCTGCGTAAATAACGGAACACAAGATGGAGAGAAAAGTCACCAGAGGGAACATAGCCCACACAGGGAGGCTCAAGGCAAATATTCCACATGTAGATGCAACATGGATAATGCCCCTGACACCACATGTGTGGTGCTTCATGACAGGACATGAGAAGGTTCTGGAGAGCTGAATACATATAGCCTCTCACCTCCCTGGCTGGCAATGTAAGCTATACTTTCCCACTAAGGATCATCGCTGGGGCTTTCGAAACAGAACAATGGGAAACAAGGTACCCTCATCTCCTTTCCAAAAGAAGGTAAATGTGCTTACTCAGAAATGTACTGCAGAAATGCCAACATCGTGACAGTTTCTTATATATACATTTATATATACTTTTTACATTTCCTGCTTTGTAAAAATAAAGGATAAGGAAGAAGAATCAATGAATATTTTCCCAGTGGAAGGGATGGAATTAAAACATCTGAAATAAAAAATTAACATTGCTATCTTTAAATGAATTTCTTTGCTAGAGACTGTCTAGCTTTAAAAAAATTCTAGATAAAGTCTCTACGGGAGCCTGAATGTAAATTAATTTGTCTTTCGTCAGATGATTGGAAACAGAAATGCAAGAAAGCTGACAAAGACCATAATTTTTAAAAGCTTAGCCAAATTGGCTAAAGTCTGAATTTCACAATAGTTTATATTTTTCTTCAGGTGGGATCATCCTGGCAATGCACGAATGTGCCATCTCGTTCACAGGGAAGCTCCACTCTCCCACTAGATATGCCTGTGGGTGAGTGATTCTGGTGTTGCTGTCCAGCTACCTCTGCCTTGAGGTCTAACCTAGCCTGCCTTTCCCCTTCCCCCACGTTTTTGGGGAAATCATTAACCCGTGCTCAGTAAGACCTTGCAGCTCCTCACCATGGGACAAGCTGCACGGAGCTTTCACGTGAGAAGCAGTTTGATAGCAAACCTGGATCTGCAATTCCCAGGGGCTGCCCTCATGAAATTTTAATTGGGGGCTATTTGAAATTCCCTTTGGCTTTCTCACAGCCTATCACTGCCTATGAGTCATGTTACCTATTGTCAGTTCCTTAGGCCTCTTGTGTTCCTCAGTTGCTACTGTTGTGGTACAGCTTCTTGGTATCTTTTCTTTTCTTTTTTTTCTTTCTTTTTTTTTTTTTTTTTTTTTTTGAGACGGAGTCTCGCTCTGTCGCCCAGGCTAGAGTGCAGTGGCGCGATCTCGGCTCACTGCAACCTCCGCCTCCCTGGTTCACGCCATTCTCCTGCCTCAGCTTCCCCAGTACCTGGGACTACAGGCGCCCGCCACCACGCCCGGCTAATTTTTTGTATTTTTAGTAGAGACGGGGTTTCACTGTGTTAGCCAGGATGGTCTGGATCTCCTGACCTCGTGATCCGCCCGCCTCAGCCTCCCAAAGTGCTGGGATTACAGGCGTGAGCCACCGCGCCGGCCTTTTGGTATATTTTAAAAGCACTCGTCAGAAGACTTTAGGGTGAGTTTCGTGCACCCCAAATACGGTTAAATTCAGTTTTGAAGTTTCGGCTGCACTGAAAGCCACTGTCACTTTGAGGGCCTACCTGAGACCCCTAAATGCATTTACATTTTAAGTCAGAACTTCCCAAACTCTTCTTGTTTGCTGAAAATCTGTTTAACTGTTTTCACATGATGTGTTAATAAATGTCATTGTATTCACAGAGATTATTCCAAGAAGATTAAAGGTCATGCTAGCCCATCTGGATCTTATAAATCGCAAGTGTCCTTGAACTCAGGTAAATTCCTGCAAAATTGGAATGTTTCTCGAATTGCTTTGAGAAAATTTTATAACCAAAGGACACAGCTTTTTAACAAATTGTCTTTTAACTAACAATTTTTAAGGAACTTTCCAGAGGGAAACACCAGGAGGAATTCAAGCACAAGCACAGGCGCTCAGTGCACACATACACACACACACACACACACACACACACACACACACAGAGAGAAATGAGGATCTATGAAAGTGCTTCTCTGCACTCATGAGAATGGATCACAGATGATCTGCTATCTCCAGTCTTTAAACACAGCCCTCTTCATATGAATGATATCCTCTGAAGGGCACCGAGGCCTCCGGAATTAAGGAAGCCTATAATTCTTCCAAACTACTAGAGCCCTTATCTCCTAAGAGACCTTTTCCTCAGTGCCTCACAGGAATGGCAAGATCACCACCAACAGCATGCCTTATGCAGGAATGAAGTGGCGATATATTTTTTTTAATTTTTATTGAAGTTCTAGGGTACATGTGCACAATGTGCAGGTTTGTTACATGTGTATACATGTGCCATGTTGGTATGCTGCACCCATTAACTCGTCATTTACATTAGGTATATCTTCTAATGCTATCCCTCCCCTCCCCCAAGTGGTGATATTTTAAAAATCATCTTCTGAATACGGACTTTGTGCCCTACACTTCTCGTGTGTCATCTCAGTTGTCTCTACCTCACAGTCCTTTGAGGGAGGAATATATATTTCCCAATGTTACACACTTCCGAATTCCTTTTCTTGCTTTTTCTCTATAGCGCTTTCACTTTCTAATATATAATTATTTGTTTTATTGGACTGTCCTCATTAGAATGTAAACTTCAGTGAGGCAGGCTATTCTTGTCTGTTTATTCTCTGCTGCTTTCCTGGAATCTAGAATAAATGCGTCAATGAATGAATGAAGTGAGGCCCAGACGACCAGTGAGTGACAGAGGTTTGAACCCAGGCTTATGTGCTGTGCTGATGCACTAGATAAGCAATGGCACTTGATGGCACTTGAAGATTAGGATCTACGGCATATTCTAAGGGAGAGAGAAGCCGCAACATTTAGTGAATGGTTGACTGATGAAGAGTGGCGTGCAAAGAAAACCACTGGTGTGTAAAAGGAGCAGGGAAAGTAGCCTAACTTTTGATCTTTGACCTCTGTAGGGAGGATGCAACAAAAAACGTGAGGCTGGAGAAAGCCTGGAGGTCAAAATTCAAAATGCTTCCCTTGAGATTCTTCATATGTGGGCAGGGAATACCACGTGGAGGTGAGTATAGTGTCCACAACACTATATATAATCCGTGCATGTGGGCATCCTTAAGAGTCTGTAAAGGGTTTGGCCTCACGTCTTGACACTCTCCGTTGCTACTGTGTGACCTTGGGCAAATTCCTTAATCTTTGTAAATGGGGATAATTTACGTCTTTTCTGAAGACTGTCCGAAATTATGCACGTAAACACAGAAACAAGACGATACCACTCATCGTGTAGTAAGTGCCTAATAGGCATTGTTATATCAGTTTGCTGTGACTGGAGAACACAGTGTTTCAAAGGTAACCAGCAGGGAGAAGTCAGAAATGTAGCTGGGTCCATTCTGATAATCGTGCTAAAGGATTTTGATCCTGGTCTACGATAACACCTCCTTTACTTGACAGCTGAATTGGAACGGATTAAATCGGTTAGGGTAGTACCTCAGAGGGCTTTCCTGGAGATGAGCGAGTGCAGGCGGGCTGTCAAGCAAGCCTCAAGGGGCATCTGTGGGATGCCCAAACCGTGCCCCCAAACCGAGGCCTTTTCACAGATCCTCAATTCAGAAGCATAAAAAATTAATTCCAACAGCTAATAGCACCCCACCACCACTTTAGGACATTTCACCGTACCCATTTTGTTGTCACAGGGACCCTATGAAGCAGATAGTTTTATCTTCATTATAAAGAAGACTGCAACTTAGAACAACTAAATGATTTAACTAAGGGCGCATACCTAGGAAGAAGCGGGGGACATAATGCAAACGAGGGCCGTCCCACTCCAGAAGCCCTTTTCTCAGCATTTCTAGGACTGAGCGGTCAGAACGCCACTTAGCCAATGCTCCAGGAAAGATCGGCATTCCCTTGGCAATAGAGTTCAGAAGCATGGGTAAAAACTACAGTTTCGATGTATCCTCTCGAATCTATAGTCATACTCAGGTAGCTGCGTATTAAAACAGGCAAAGTGGAAACCCAACTTCCCTTTCTCTCTTCTGTTGGAGGTGCTGCGCTGAATCTCCAACAGGTTTGCTCTTCTCAGTTCCTCTGCAGGGCATCCTGCCTCTTCCCTCCCTGTCCTCCCCAGGTCCCAATGACTGAAACGTCTCGGGGTGGGAACTTCTGTGACAGATCGGGGAGGATAGGGGGAGTCAACTCCAGCGCAGGCCTCCCACGGCTGAAACTAAAAGATACCCAGTGAAATATAGGAGTTTTGTTCCAAGGGCTGCCCAAAAATGGTGCGGAGAAGAGCTCGGCAATCCCCACCTTCGTCGAGCACGCTCCCCCAGGGGCGGCCTGCCTGCAGCAGAGCTCCAAAATTGGCAACCTGGGCCTCGCAGCCGCCTTTTTTTAGCCTACATTTCCCAAACCAGGGAAGAGGCGGGTAACTAAAAATGCAAATTGCAGCGGGGGTGTCAGCAGGCATGCCCGTGGGTGCGGGGCGTCGGGCGAAGGGAGACCCCGCGACCTTAGGCGCCCTCGCGGTGTTCACGGTGGGCGCAAAGCGCAGCGAGGGACGCTCCCCAAAGCCGCACCCCGCCGGGCGGCTGCCCCCGCTTCCGCCTCTCAGGCATCGGCGGGACAAAGCGCGGCCTCTTTTCCGCCGGGGTTTAGGGAGGGGGGGCCGGATTAGGGCCCGCGCCTTCCGGCCGCGGCCCTCCCGCGCCGAGCTGGCCGCACACAGGTGGTTTTCCGCTCGGGAGGGGCAGGCCTCGGCACTTTTATATAACAATAGAGCTCTGCGCGCCGGGAACGCGCCTCCCCGCCGCCGCGGCCCCCACCCGGCCACGCCTCCATCCGGCTTCCAGTCCGTCCGCCCCGCGGCGCCTGGGCCGAGCGCTCCTCACTGGCCTGGCCGGCACCTCCCCAAAGTTACCTGCTGGCTCTGCAGGGCGGTAGAGACGTTCCCCTCGACTCCTTGGGAGCCAGGAGCCAGGGGGGTCCAGGCAGGCACTCGTCCTTGGTCCCCCCACCCGCCCCACATCTTTATGGAACCGGGAGTCCCGCGCTCAGCCCAGTACCCGTCCACTGCATCGCGCACAACCCCCTGCCCGCCAAGCGGGGAGACGGGGACAGCGGGGCGGTGGCAGGGAGCGCAGCGCGCAGGCGCGACTAGTGCTCCCCGGAGTGCCCGGCGCTGGACAAAGGGAGGAGGCGGCGGCAGGAGAGGGCTGGGGAGGCCCCCTCTGACATGCCTCCCTACCAACTGTAACCAATCGTCAAGCCCCCCTGCTGAGGCCCCGCAGCCTGCAGGCCTTCCCCACTCCTCGCCCGTGGCGGGGACTGCCGGCCTGGCCCGGCGCGTCCCAGCACACCTCGCCCAGGCAGCCCCGCCAGACCGGCTCCTCCGTCAGAAGCCGAGCTCCTTGCCCAGAAATCATTAACGAGCGCGACCCCCCAGCAGGCGACGGTGGTGATGGGGTGGGGGGAGAGATTTAGATCCCCGGAACAATGGCTTGTAACTCCCCACGCCGCTGGAGCGGAATACAGTAAAAGCACTGGACTGACCTAAGAGTTTGTTTCTGCACTCTACATTGTTTTAAAGAAAATAAAATGTTACTTTAAGAAAAAAGGTTTCCTTCTGATTTTCTGGACAACCAGACGTTTGTTTGTTTGCTTTAAAATGTTTCAACAAAATCCTGGTTTGTTTCGAAATATGTTGGATTAGCATTTAACACCTCATCGGTCACTAAAGCCCAGTCAGTTCACCAGCCCCAACACAGCCTCGGCTAAAAGAACATCAGAGCAAACAGAGCTAGGCCTTTAAAACTGGCAAACAAATGCCACACACCGCCTAAAGAAGGGGGGTTGGGGGAGGGGAGGGTTAAGGCGAACTTGGGTCCAAATGAGTTTGAAGAGAATACAAAGAACAAAAAGTCAGCACAAGTTTTCCTAAAGCTAGCTCGCGAATGCTAGCGTCGCGAACAAGGGCTTTTGTGCATGCTAATTGCGCCATTGGTGCGCAAAAGTTCCGACGCGAAGTGTGAACTCTCAACAGAAGGAAACATGAGACAACTGAAGTGCCCTGGTTTATGTGCCCTGCTCCTCCTCCGCTGCCGCCTCCCCTTCTTTCTCCTTCCTCCCGCCGAGCCCGCTGTTGCAGCTTGTTTGCACTGGGGCTTATCCGGAGCGGAAATTCCTTTCCGTTTTTGTGAATGACAAACTCATTAACAATTCATCAACACAACCTGTTCCAGCCGGCCCGTCCCCACGGCAACAGCCCCTTCCGCAGCACGCTCATTGGCTGGCCCGGAGAATGTATCCATTGAGACGCTCGCTGTTTGTATCCATTGAGGAGCTGCCTCGCGCAGGGGGTGTGCGAGGCTGAGTCCAAGGGATAGTGAGCAAATCGAGTCTTAAATAATCCGGGGAGAAAGACGCCCGGGTAGATTTGAGGTGCAGACTTGGCGGGAGGGATTAGGAGCCGCTAGACTTTTTTTCCTCCCCTCTCAGTAGAACTGAGTCCGAATTAATTGGATTTCATTCACTGGGGAGGAACAAAAACTGTCTGGGCAGCTTCATTGAGAGATTCATTGACACTAACAGCCAGCGGCTGCAGCTGGGTGCAGAAAGAACCTCCGGCTTTACTTCTGTCTCGTCTTCCCCAACCGCTAGCCTCGGCTTGGGTTAGGCGAGGCGGAATTAAACCCCGCTCCGAGAGCGGCAGCTTTACGCGCGGTGCGCTCGGCCTATGCCTGCCCCGAGGGGCGTCTGGTAGGCACCCCGCCCTCTCCCGCAGCTCGACCCCCATGATAGATACGCTCAGACCCGTGCCCTTCGCGTCGGAAATGGCGATCAGCAAGACGGTGGCGTGGCTCAACGAGCAGCTGGAGCTGGGCAACGAGCGGCTGCTGCTGATGGACTGCCGGCCGCAGGAGCTGTACGAGTCGTCGCACATCGAGTCGGCCATCAACGTGGCCATCCCGGGCATCATGCTGCGGCGCCTGCAGAAGGGCAACCTGCCGGTGCGCGCGCTCTTCACGCGCGGCGAGGACCGGGACCGCTTCACCCGGCGCTGCGGCACCGACACAGTGGTGCTCTACGACGAGAGCAGCAGCGACTGGAACGAGAATACGGGCGGCGAGTCAGTGCTAGGGCTGCTGCTCAAGAAGCTCAAGGACGAGGGTTGCCGGGCGTTCTACCTGGAAGGTACGCGCCCGGGGAACTCCGCGCGCGGGGCAGGGCGAGGGGCGCAGGGCTGCGGGCGGGGCGCGTGGACTGAAAATGCCTCTGCTGCGCTCAGCTGGCGCTTCGGAGCCGCGCTGCTAGCCTAGGGGCCGGCAGCCGGCAAGGTATCGGCCGCGAACCGCGCGTTCCGCACCAGAGAACCGGGCCGGCTCAGAATCCACCCGCTTCCGGCTGCGGGTACCGGCGGTTTCTTTCTAACGGGTTCTGCGCCTTCTTACCCAGAACATTCTCCTCCATCACCCTATTTTCTATCGTTCGATTTTGAATTAAGATTTGGAGGACGGGAGAGATTGTTGGGGATGCAAATTGGCACATCCTAGCTTTCAAAATATTCCAAAAAGTTGCCATTTTGTGTATTTCCGGATTCAAACGAATAAGGGTTCTCTGGCGAGGCGGGCCCGTTCGTTCCATTCCCGAGGGTGCACATTTAAAGTGTATTTCTATTATTTATGGTTCTGTATGTAGGGGGTTCGTAGGGTGCTTGTGGTGTTTCTTGCGCCGGGCTGCGGTTCTTACAAGCTGTGAAAACTACTACGGCTTCTCGGGTTACACGATTGCTTTTCTCGTTCTGGCAGGTGGCTTCAGTAAGTTCCAAGCCGAGTTCGCCCTGCATTGCGAGACCAATCTAGACGGCTCGTGTAGCAGCAGCTCGCCGCCGTTGCCAGTGCTGGGGCTCGGGGGCCTGCGGATCAGCTCTGACTCTTCCTCGGACATTGAGTCTGACCTTGACCGAGACCCCAATAGTGCAACAGACTCGGATGGCAGTCCGCTGTCCAACAGCCAGCCTTCCTTCCCGGTGGAGATCTTGCCCTTCCTTTACTTGGGTTGTGCCAAAGACTCCACCAACTTGGACGTGTTGGAGGAATTCGGCATCAAGTACATCTTGAACGTCACCCCCAATTTGCCGAATCTCTTTGAGAACGCAGGAGAGTTTAAATACAAGCAAATCCCCATCTCGGATCACTGGAGCCAAAACCTGTCCCAGTTTTTCCCTGAGGCCATTTCTTTCATAGGTGAGACTAATTAATAGTAGTCGTTCTGACATTTAAATGCAAAATTCCCAGCCATTCATAGAGTTTAAGCTGTTAATCGTTCTTGCTGCTTGCTAATTTGTCGTACTGCAGGTCTCTAATTTTCCTAAAGCGTCCTTAATTCTGGTTTATCTTCTTGCTAAGGGAAGAAAACCTGCCTTTTGATATGGCTGCAGATTACAGGTGTATTTGAAACGCTGTTTCTTTGAATCTTTGAATTCAGTCATTTGACAGTCGTTCATAATCGGACAACAGATTTTTCCCACAGTCTTGGACTCAGGGGAAGGGTCAGATAGAAGTATTCACTATAGACAGAAATTCCAGCATTGCTTTATAATTTTAAAAAACCTAGGAGTTATTTTAGGACGTCAAGTTAGTTGTTGGAAAGCAGTATGAATGCTAAATGTTATCCAGTTGAATGATACTGTGATACTGGTAACAGTGAGACAGTGGGTAACCTGAGCCCAGCAGGAAGAACTGTGGGCTGGAAGCCTGGGAGAAGTGAATCTCCAGGCATTGTAATGCATTTCCTATTACAAAGGAACTCATTTTCAGGCCATGTCGACATCCTGTTCCTCCTAATGGGCCGTCCCCTGTGACTTCCCTCTCTCTTTTAAAATGCCTGAATACCTCCATTGTTAGCTGCACAACATTTGGAGAATAATTTAATAGACCCTTGCAGTCTGGTTGTCTGTATAAAAGGCATTCACGAACATATTGCAGGGTTTCTGGTATTCACATGCTGAGGCAAAGAATGCACCCATTAAGGAGTTTTTTGTTGGCAGAAACTTAATACAAAAGCTCTCTTTTCAGAAAATATCTGAAATATGTAATTGTGTCCAGTGTACATGTTTTATTTCAATGATACATTTTCTGCTGCTTGTAGGGCTCAACTGCCACACACAACTATTATTACTATTATATTTTTAAGTTCAGTTCTTAGACTGATCATTCACAAAGGGTGGTTTTCAGTCTACTGAGATCTTGCTTTTCTTTTTGTGTTCACAGATGAAGCCCGGGGCAAGAACTGTGGTGTCTTGGTACATTGCTTGGCTGGCATTAGCCGCTCAGTCACTGTGACTGTGGCTTACCTTATGCAGAAGCTCAATCTGTCGATGAACGATGCCTATGACATTGTCAAGATGAAGAAATCCAACATATCCCCTAACTTCAACTTCATGGGTCAGCTGCTGGACTTCGAGAGGACACTGGGACTCAGCAGCCCCTGTGACAACCGGGTTCCAGCACAGCAGCTGTATTTTACCACCCCCTCCAACCAGAATGTCTACCAGGTGGACTCCCTGCAATCTACGTGAAAGACCCCACACCCCTCCTTGCTGGAATGTGTCTGGTCCTTCAGCAGTTTCTCTTGGCAGCATCAGCTGGGCTGCTTTCTTTGTGTGTGGCCCCAGGTGTCAAAATGACACCAGCTGTCTGTACTAGACAAGGTTACCAAGTGCGGAATTGGTTAATACTAACAGAGAGATTTGCTCCATTCTCTTTGGAATAACAGGACATGCTGTATAGATACAGGCAGTAGGTTTGCTCTGTATCCATGTGTACAGCCTACCCATGCAGGGACTCTGGGATTCGAGGACTTCCAGGCGCATAGGGTAGGACCAAATGGTAGGGTAGGAGCATGTGTTCTTTAGGGCCTTGTAAGGCTGTTTCCTTTTGCATCTGGAACTGACTATATAATTGTCTTCAATGAAGACTAATTCAATTTTGCATATAGAGGAGCCAAAGAGAGATTTCAGCTCTGTATTTGTGGTATCAGTTTGGAAAAAAATCTGATACTCCATTTGATTATTGTAAATATTTGATCTTAAATCACTTGACAGTGTTTGTTTGAATTGTGTTTGTTTTTTCCTTTGATGGGCTTAAAAGAAATGATCCAAAGGGAGAAAGAGCAGTATGCCACCTCTTAAAACAAAACAAAACAAAAAAATTGTGCTCTTTTCTAATCCAAAGGGTATATTTGCAGCATGCTTGACTTTACCAATTCTGATGACACCTTTATGGACACTATTATCACTAAGACCTTGTTATGGCGAAGTCTTTAGTCTTTTTCATGTATCTTCCTCATGATTTTTTTCTCTTTATGTAGTTTGACTATGCCTTACCTTTGTAAATATTTTGGCTTGTGTTGTCTCAAGGGGGATAATCTTGGAAAGACACCAAATCATGGGCTCACTTAAAAAAAAAAAAAAAAAACCCTTCAGCTGTGCTAAACAGTATATTACCTCTGTATAAAATTCTTCAGGGAGTGTCACCTCAAATGCAATACTTTGGGTTGGTTTCTTTCCTTTAAAAAATTTGTATAAAACTGGAAGTGTGTGTGTGAGCATGGGTACCCATTTGATAGGAGAAATGCATTTGATTGTGAAGAAGGGAGAGTTAAATTGCTCCATTATGTTCGTGGTGTAAAGTTTTGAGCTGGAATTTATTATAAGAATGTAAAACCTTAAATTATTAATAAATAACTATTTTGGCTATTGAGTGTGTATTTTTTTAAAAATCTCAGTTACGCCTGTGTATGAAGTGACACATTTTAGAGCTTTTTCATTCAGGGATTGATTTTGACTTGTAGGCGTAGCAGGGCAAAGTTCTTTTTAAGCTTTTCCTAGAATGTTTTTCAGCAGCAGTTTATGAAATTCATCATTTGTCACAAAGATGACATCCTAGAATGGACTATCATGTATATGAACAATACCTTTTATGAGTATAGTTCAGGCTTAAAATTTTAAAGCCCCTGAAGAAAAATGAATCTATAGAGCATAGCTTGCTGAGGAATAAAATTTGGATATTAACCACAGAGAGGTGTAGCAGAATAACAAGATGACAACCACATGTTAACCTCCTGTCTATCCTTCACTGTCAGGATCCTCTGCTCCATAATGCTGAGATAATGCCAAGGAGGAAGTAGGGATAACTCCTTTTCCAGTCTGTTGTTACTGGCAATTCTACCTGCAGATAGTGTGAGAAGGATGAATCCAGAATGATGTCTCCATTTTTTTCCCCTAGCATGCGTGTGGCAAGGCATATCTAAGCTTCCTCACTGTGTCAGGATATGGCTTTAGAATTTTACATTGGCACTTAGGAGGCAACTTAGTCATCCCTGTTCTAATGTGCTTTTTTGTTTAACTGGTTTGGGATGTGGGTCAGAAACCCCTATTGAAACTTGTGGGGATTATCTTGAATAGTTTCTTTCCAAGCTAAAGGCTTTATATCTTGTCATTTTTCTTGGGACCTACCCTCTCACCTCAGGTGTAAAAATATACAAACCAAAATAAAAGGCAGGTGTATGGAATCAAGAGAACTAGAACATACCTACATCTTTTTGCATGAGCTCAGTCCCTTCATGTGAAGTGGGGAGAAGGATGAGCTTTTTACCCACATGGCACGTGTTAACTGCTTGGTCGTCTACACTTCAGGAGGCAAGCGGCCTTCGTTCGATGGCAATCATATAAAACTGTCCACGGTGATTTTTAAGCAACTAAGTATAAAAAGCAAACCGAAATAGTGCAAAAAATATATATACCAAGTCAGTCTGTCCTATTTGGGTGTCCCAAGTCAGCAAGAGCACAGAAAGGAGAAGTGGATTGCAGTTCAACTTGGCTTGTGTTAATCCAGTTCTGAACGGTTTCCGCTCCTGGCATTCCCTAAACTGCCTGTTCAAAGTAGGGATTTGCAAGCAGCGTTAGCAATTTCCTGTCCAGCTGCAGCTCAAGTAGCTGAGTGCTTTTCCCCCCTTTCTTTTCTCTGATTTCTTTTCTTTTTCTTTTTCTTTCTTTCGTTTTTTTTTTTTTTTAAACTATGGGCTGTGGATAATTTTAGTGCATTTCCTCTTTGTGGATTATTATCTCTTTCCTCCTAGAACCTGTATACATTGAGTTCCTACTGCTTGGCTCAAGCCGACAGCTGGCCTCCCCAGCACTTCCTCTCGTTTCACTGTGGGTTTGTTGTTTGTCAGTCCACTTCTGAAATTAATAATGTTTTCTGGCTAAGTGCCACAAGCCATTACCACAAAGGGGAAGTAACACATATGAATAGCAGGAAGCCATGCAGGGTCACAGTGTGAGCTGAACCTGTGGAGGGAGCATAATTGAGCCTGGCCCATTCAGCAAGTGTCTGACGGCAATTTGGGGAGAGGGAGCTTGCTGCATCTAAGCAGCTCAAGCTGTGAAAAAAACAAAAAAAGTTTCCAATAAATTGGGAGCAAATGGTCTTTGTCACCAGTCTGAATAAAGGAGAGAGAGTATGAAGAGCTTAGAGCCTCCATAAAGTTGCAATGTTTGAGGTTTCTCCCCCTTCTCCTGACATATTGTTTCAGAAGGCTGGTGAACAGAGGGGTGCCTGTTTCCCTCTATTCTCACCAAAGGACTCATGTTAAATGGGTGGTTTTTACGGTTCACATAGGCCAGAAGATTCAAAGAGCTATTCTCTTTCCTTCTTTTTCTTCTGTGGAAGGTGGAAGGTTGTAACTGACAGCATGGGCCCCCACCTCGCTCTGTGCCTCCCTTTCTTCCAGCTATATCAGGGCTCCTCTGGTTCCTTTGTGCTTGCAGTAGCCGCGTGAAGGCGATCATTTTGCATCTTGGAGTTGGGCTGGCTTCCTGAATGGAGCCCGCACGGTTACTAGGGCAACCTTTGCCAGCAGCTGCAGTTCCACCGCCTCCTTCCTCACCTGCTGTCCCCATTAGTAGCTTCCTCAGGTCTCTGAGAAAGCGCTACCTTTCCTGGCCTTTCGCAGGGGCGTTGGGGTGGGGTATGGCTTTTGGGAAGGGGAGGTTATCTGCAGGTTTCCTGGGAGCTGCCGGAGACTTAGAAAAAGCAGTGGTTAATCGTATGAACTGGTCTTAGGGTTAAAATAGGAGTGAAAAAGGGTTATCTGGGGATAAAAATACCAACACAGTCTTCAAAGGAATGAAAACTGAGACTTGCACTGACCTGACAATTAGGAGACCTGAACTGTAGCTCCTGCTTTCTTGCTAATGAATCAGGTAGCCCTGGGCAGGGCACCCAGTCTTACTGCATTTCTTTTTTCTTGTCTATAAAAATGAGGGAGTTTTTGCCTCCCATTCTAGGATTCTCTCATAATTCTAGCTTCTGTTCATGGATTGGTGACACTTATTACATGATAAAATGAGGTGCAGAGCAGGTGAAACAAGTAACTAACATTTGTCATGAATACCAGATACTACACTTTGTATCTCATTTAATCTTCAAAACAGTTCTGTGAGATAGGTCCTATTATCATCTTTATTTTGCAAAGAGGAAACTGTGGCAGAGAAAGGCCAACAAAGCCTAAAGCCACCTATGGGACACCTGACACATAACATTAGAGAAGGTTTGCATATCCAGTGCTTGTTACTGCGGAACTGAACCTTGAGCCTTTGGCTCTTCCTGTTGGAAATTGCTTGTCATCAGTATTTGCTCCCCTTTATAAAGTCTCATGATGTCGGCTAGGAAATGCTGTCCCCATTATCCAGCTGAGGAAGTGGAGGAAGCAGAGGTTAAATGACTAGCCAAATTCCATGTGAATTCCACAGCCACGTGGGAGGCCCCAGCTGGTGTGCTGTCAGAGAGGTGTCCACCAGGGGTAAACTTCCATCCTCCTTCTCCGCAGAGAATTTGCTCTTCCTTGGTCCTACTGGCACTTAAATTATAAAACGACTTTTCCTAAGAATCTCTAAAATGGCTACCAGCTAGCATAGGACCTGACCCTGACCCTTGCCAATACTCCCCTTTCACAATGACAGAAGTAAACTGGACCCAAAGAAGTTCACTTCCTCACTCTGATCCCACCTAGAGGCAAACTGGGGAGGGAGGTGGGTCAGGGGAAAGGGGAAGGGTGTGAAGAAGCAAGGAGGAGAGGCAGAAGGCATATATATGGTGCAGGTCTGCAGAAGAAGAGAGGTAAACTGACCAGCAAATTAGCAAATAATGGAGATGGGGGTTTTTAGGACACAGCCAGGGCAGATCATGTGGTAGCTGGCTGTAAGAAAATATCCTTGAAATGTCCTCTTAAAAAAATCAGTCTTTAGACTTTCACCTGCTTCAAAAGGATTACTTTGGGTGTAAATTTATATGCAGTTCCTCACACAGCCATAATCGTTTTCGGAAAGATCCTGCAAGACTTTCAAATACCCTTGTTCCTCCCGTGTTCTCATTGCTCACTTAGCAATTGGCCCTGAATCAGTCCAGTTATGGTGAAAGAATTTTCAAACTTCTTTAAAGTCCAAAATCAATTTCCTGAGAATATCGAAGGGCACAGAACAAAGTTCAAACAACTCACAAATATTTATCCAGGCCTTGGTGTGCATTGCACTGGTTCGATGAAACAAGTTAAAAATAAAAGGCAACAAAAGACCTCACAGGAGCCCGCAGAGGCTGAAGGCAATGACCTGTTTCTAGATGAAACCGCTAAAGTGCCCAAATCAAAGAGGAGCTCTGAAGAAACTATCGGGCAAACTCTTGTATTTCCCTATCTGCTTCCCCTAACATTTTAGACCCCACATTTTAGTTTTTTACATAGGAAAGGATTAACAGCTCACATGTATGCAATTTGACCCACTCACTTTCTTACTTCGTCATGGAAAACGCCACTAGAGAAAGTGTGCATATCTATTATCTATCACTGATGTAATGAAAACATGTTAAACCACCATACCTTCAAACGTGAACTGTCAGACACTCAAAGGAAAAGTGAGGAAATATCATTCACTTTTTGATAGTGACATCCGAGAAAGCACGAAGCAAGTCTGGAAAAGGTTGCTAATTCTAAAGAATTCTGTTTCCTATTTTTGGGGAAAATCTAAGTATTTATCACATTAAGTATTTTTCACTGGGTCCAGTTTAATTCCTATTGCAAATATGAACAGAAGGAGGAAAGAAAGAGCGGAAGGAGCGGCAGGGGTTCTTAGGGTGTACCTAGCTCTCTGAAAAATTGTAGCAGGAATGTCCTTTTATCTTATGTTCCATTTATTTATTGCTACATTACAAAGCGCCCCAAAACTTAGTGGCTTCAAACAACAGTCATTTATTTTGTTCCTAAGTCTGCATTTGGTCAGGGCTCAGCAGGGGAGGCTGGCCTCTCATCAGTGCAGTTTTCTCAGGGACAGTTCAACTACTAGCCAGAGGATTCATTTCTAAGATAGTTCATTCACTTTGCTGGCGAGTTGGTTTTGGCTTTGGCTACCCACTGGGACTTCTGCCAGGGGCCAGGGCTAGGGACTTTGGTTCTCCATGTGGCCTAAATTTCCACATAGTATAGTGGCTGTGTTCCATGGATGAAATACCCAGAGAGAGAGAGAGAGAGCCTGGTGGAAACTATATTGATTTTTATGACCTGTTCAGAGGTCACTTCTGCTGCATGCAAAGTTTTAGGCAACAGGATGTAAAAATCCACCTTTTAATGGAGGAGAGGAAAAATTCTGAAAAAGCACAAGAGATGGAAAATATAGTTGCAGTCGTTCTTGGAAAGTACAATGTGCCACCTCTTGGTTGCATGAAAGTTGTTTCAATGTGGGACTATGAGAGTAATAGTGAGTACCCACTGAGATAGATATAAAAGTGCTTAGCTATATTAGTTTCTTGGTCCAATCTTGAAAACATTAACGTTTTCATCAACTACTGTAATTGTTCTTTTAATCCTATTTTTGTCATCTGGTTCTAATGTTAACAATAGAGTAATGAATGCCATCAAAATTACTCTATTGTTAACATTAGAGGCTGGGTGCAGTGGCTCACGCCCGTAATCCCAGCACTTTGGGAGGCTGACGGGGGCGGATCACAAGGTCAAGAGATCAAGACCGTTCTGGCCCACATGGTGAAAACCCGTCTCTACTAAAAATACAAAAATTAGCCAGGTGTGGTGCCGGGCACCTGTAGTCCCAGCTGCTCGGCAGGCTGAGGCAGGAGAATCACTTGAACCTGGGAGGCAGAGGTTGCAGTGAGGCCGAGATCTCACCACTGCACTCCAGCCTGGTGACAGAGCGAGACTCCATCTCAAACAAACAAGCAAACAAACAAAATTTTTAGATTGACCCATAAAATAAAACAGTTTTTATAAAAGAATATTAATTTTTTTATTTTGTCAGAGAAAACATTATATTTGAGATTGAGTCACCCGAGTTACTGAGTGTAGCTATGGTACATTATTTTCATGCAAAATATAGTGTTCCATTGTATTACATTAGAGTAAGTAATCTTACATTGGTAGAATTCTGTTTTTCCCTCTAATTTTGACTATTATGAACAATACTGCTAAGAACACTTTGGTGCATGTACTCTAATGCACATTTCCCAGTGGTTTACAGAGGAGTGGAATAAGCATAGTTTGTGTAGAACCTCAATTTCAGACAATTAACATTGTTTTTGAAGTATTCCAATTTATATTCCCACCAATGGTATTTAACTTTTCATACTCTTCCAAATTTTTTATAAACACTTGTTTTGTTTAAACTTTTTAGTTTTTACCAATCTAGTAGATGTGAAATGGTAGTTTATTGTGATTCTAATTTCCATTATTCTGATTCCTAATGAGGTTGGATCCTTTTCTTCTGTTCATTGGCCATAAGATATTTTATTTTGTGAAGAGCCTGTTCAAATCTGTTGTCAAGTTTCAGTTGTGTTCGTTCTATTTTTTGTGTTGATATCAGAGGTGCTTGGATACTCTAAATACTAGTCCTCTATTGAGTATATGCATTAAAAATATCAGTACAATGCTTTTCAAACTTTGTTCCTCAGGAAAGGACCAGGCTGCATTTGGAGGCAGGATGTATACTGCACAACTCTACAGGGTATCAGTCAGAAAGAAAATGATACAAATGGCCATGCCCAACCTGTGTAACCCTACATGGAGTTCTAGGAGACTCATGTGGGACTGGTGCCTAAAAATATTTGAAATCCACTCATTGAATCTATTTTACAAATGTGGAAACAGAATCGGAGAGATTGAGTTGAAAGAATAGATACTTTGATGATCTAGATTGAAATGGGGCTGGCCTAGAAGTGTTTTTGGTCATATTAAATCTTGAACTCAGTTTTGAAGAGGGGCTAGTTTTTCACATAGATGTGGAAAAGAGGCGACAGATGTGAGTAATGAATTACACCCAGCTTTGAAAGTAGTAAAAGACAAACTTCCTTGCAAGACATGGCAACAATATTTTTCAAGATGTGAAACAGAGATAAAAAATCAGGATGCTTAGGGATATGAGAGATAAAATTTAAAGAGAAGTTGCAAAGTGCAGAAATAACTGTATTTTTTTTGTCTCCCTATCCTCCCTTCTGAGTTACTTGTAGTTGTGGAATTCTACAGTATCAGGGAGGACTAGGTTCAAAAGTCTATAGCAAAGAATGAAAACTGAAAATTATCAAAATTCATGAGGGTTTATTCTCCTCTGTAAAAGTGAGGAGTGGGAAATTCCAGCCTGGTAGGGCAATTGTATGAGATCATTTGAGATTCAGGCTTCTTCTATCTTTGATCTTAAAGGTCACAAGATAGAGAGTTCCTGTCCAGTCATATTCACATTCTGTCACCAAAACAAGGAAAGAGAAAAAGAAAAAAGGTTGATTCCTTGCAGAGTCAATTCTCTTAAAGATACCTGCTAGAAACCCTACGGTAGACTTGTACTCCATGTTCTTAATGGCTGGAATTAGCCACATGGCCATAGTTAGACAGGCTGGGGATACAGACTTTTAGCTGGGCACAAGCTTCCCCTAATATTAGGTTGGTGCAAAAATAATTGTGTTTTTTTGCCATTAAAATCATTACAAAAACTGCTATTACTTTTGTACCAGTATAACTGAGGTTCTGTTTCTCAGGAAGCAGGGGGCACTGAATGTTAGTCATCTACCTTCTTTTCTGGGGAAAACTCCATTCCCATGATAGGGAAGGGTACATAACCCAGCCCAGGCCAAAAAAAGGCCTCATTTTCTGGTTTCAGTGATTGCTTCAGGGGCGGGACATGATTCCATTTCAGCCAATCAAATTATATCTTGGATTCACCTATGGAAAGGATTTTCTCTTAGGGTTGCTAAGCCCCAGACTTACTGAGTCAGAATCATTGGAAATGAAGCCTGGGAATCCGTTTTTTTATAAACGGTTTTCAGGTGATTCTTCTGATTGTCTTGTTTAGGAATTACCAGATCTGCCATGTGTAGTAAACCAATATTTAATCTAGCATCTCCTCTCTTAGGGCCTTCAAAGAATAACAGCATGAAAGGGAGCTTGCTAGATGTCTTTCCAAAGGTGGACATCAAAAGGCTGAGCATACAGTGTAGGTATAACTGCACCATAACTATCACGGGCTCACAACTATAGACTCTCTTAGAGTTATGATTTTTTTTTTCTAGTTTATTACTTGTTCTATAAAGTAGCACTTGAAAATATAAATAGTCCTAAAAGCACTTTGTTTTAATTTTACCGGGGCTTCTAGGTCTGCTTCGCTGGGATTTGGTGCCAGAATCTGTGTTCACTTAATCAGTACCTTTTGTGATTTTATCGACCTGATCCACCAACTCTTATGCTTTGTCTTTCTAGGCTGAAGTGTTTTAAAGTCTCTTTGGTTTCTTTTCAAACCCTAATCATTTGAAGGACCTCCTTTAAGTAAGTTCCAGTTTCATTATGCCGTTTTTGAGGTTTGATGGTTGGAACTATACTCAGTATTTCTGGAGCCAACGAATTCTGGTGTCTCTCTGTGTATATGTGTGTGCGTGTGTGCAAACGCTTATAAGATTGTGCTTTCTATTTTGTTTTTGACATCCTTCCTGATGATGCTTGCTTTTGTGACTGCCACAATACATTGGACCAACCCCTTTAGGGAATGGTCGGCAATGATGCCATCATCCTTTTCCTGGATCACGTCTGCACTCGGAGCCCTTGGTCTTCTGAGCACAAGGTGGGTTCTCTTTTCCTGCAGCTATTCCTGTGCAACCAACTGCACTGAGCACGACTATTTACTGGCTACTCACACATCTCTATGAGACCTTCCAGACGTTTATTATTGTCACGATGATGTTTGAATTGTCAAAAAATCTTGGTGTCATCTATAGATTTGAATTTTCACTTTATTGATGTTTAAATCACTTTTGAAAAATGATAGACATAATTGGGTTACATACAGATTGATGAAATACACATTTTTAATATATCCTCCAGCAGAATAGTGATTACTTCTTTAATCTGCCCTTATAATATCCATCAGAAGCCTACAATAATAGAATCTTGTTGACAAAACAGTGAGCTTCACATGAAAATATAGCTTTATGATAATTTCAAAAATCCTTATCCCCCTTCCCCAATTTCAATGAGATTGCTATTCCCAAACCCTTCATATAAGGAAATTTTGGAATTGACACTGATCTCCACCCAAGGTTTCACATTTTTGAGTCCCTTCTAACACTTTGACAAAAGCAATTCACGTTTAAAACTTTTAAAATGAGAGATGCTGGCTCAGTGAACCATAAATTATGCCCATGGTTTGATGAGGCCATCTCTGTTCTGATCCTATTTTTATCTGAGAAGTGATGGTTACAAGCTCATTCAGTGGGTTCAGTTTTCCCAGATGTGAACCCAGATCTGTCACTTGTTAGCCATGTGACCTTGGCTAGTCTGGGTAGATCCTCAATTTCAGACAAGTCTCTCTGAGCCTCGGTTTCTTCACCTGTGCAATGGGAATAATAATAACACTTAGCTGATGGAGCTGGGAGGATTGAATGAGAAAACTGATGTAAAGCACCTAGAAAAATGCAAATAAATTATAATTGATGAGGCTCTGGGGAATGGAATTATGGATGCCACTATTCATTTATTAATTCAACAAGACATGGACAACCTATTATATTCAGGGAATGTTCTGAGGGCCATGAAGAGATAAATTAGACACAAATCTTGACCTTTTAGCCTTGAAAACAGTTTTGAACATAAATCATTATAAGGTATAGAGTAACAAGTAACCATAAAGAACATAGTCTCTCGATTTAGACTCTTGCAGGTTCAGATATAAGCAAGCTTCATCACTAGCTACCTGTGTAACCTTAGGGCAGGCGCTTAATCTTAATAATTTTTTTTCTCTTCCCATCTGTCAAAAAGTGGAAATAATAATGGTGTTTACCTCACACTGTTGTTATCAGGATTAAATGAGAAAATGCATGTAAAATGCTCAGCACTTCGACTGTCACGTAATGTGTAACATAAACTGCTTTCATAAAAGTACTGCAAAAATTCAGGGAAGCAGGGGAATTTTTTTTCTTTTGTTATATCCATTTGTGGAAGGGAAAGGTCATGGAAGGCGTCTTGCAAGAGACTGATAAATCATAAAGCCAATTAATTATTTTTGTTTGTTTGTTTTTTTGAGACAGAGTCTCACTCTGTCACCCAGGCTGGAGTGCAGTGGTACAATCTCAGCTCACAGCAGCCACTGCCTCTTGGGTTTAATCGATTATCACGCCTCCGCTGGAATCACAGGCATGCACCACTATGCATGGCTAATTTTTCTATTTTTAGTAGAGACTGGGTTCTGCCACATTGGCCAGGCTGGTCTCGAACTCCTGGCTTCAAGTGATCTGCCCACCTTGGCCTACCAAAGTGCTGGGATTACAGATGTGAGCCACCACGCCTGGTGCAATTTATGAATTTAAAAAATAATACATTGTGCTGTTTGCCATCAGGCTGGCTCAATTATCCTACGAGGCAGGTTTTGTAGGGATATTACATTTCCATCTTTTAGATGCCTAAACAGAAACTCAGAGTTTAAATTAAGTAACTTGCTGAAGGTTCCCCAGGTACTTGGTGAAGCTGGTATTTGCTCACAGGGATGTTTGACTTGACTTGAAAGCCCAGCAGTTTGTTTTTTTTTTTTTTTAAGACGGAGTCTGGCTCTGTTGCCCAGGGTGGAGTGCAGTGGTGTAATCTCGGCTCACTGTAACCTCTGCCTCGTGGGTTCAAGCAAATCTCCTGCCTCAGCCTCCCGAGTAGCTGGGATTACAGGCACCCACCACCACGCCTGGCTAGTTTTTATATATTTTTTAGTAGAGATGGGGTTTCGCCATGTTGGCCAGGCTGGTCTCAAACTCCTGACCTCAGGTGATCCACCCACCTCGGCCCCGCAAAGTGCTGGGATTACAGGCGTGAGCCACTGTGTCCAGCCAAAACCCCAACTTCTTAACATCTGCTTTATACCCTTCTCATGGTATATTGCTCATGGTACAGACTATTCTCTTCCCAGGGTAAGAATAGAGTTGGATTTGCAATCACAACATGGCTGATGAGGCTGGAATCAAAATCAAGGGGATTTGTGCCATACTTCATCTAAGTTATATTAAGGTCAAGAGAAATATTCCTGCTCTGCAGTAAAACAAACAAAACAGACAAAACCATACCTTTTAAGTTACTAGAAGGTTAAGTTCCATTGAATGATGCTGGATACCTCTGACAGATTTTTATCCTTTGGCTCTCGTGTCCTTGTCTGTTTTCTGGAACTCCAATACCCTCCACACTGGCCATTAAGCTGTGGCTAAATAAAACAAATTAGTTACATTGCTTACAGGTTAGAGTCTTTGTGCTACCCTAATCCCTTGATGAGAGATGGGAAACACCTTGGTTTTATCAACAGCAGATTGACAGATGGTGTTCTAATAGTCAAAATGGCATCTACATTTATGGAGCCCTTCCTTTGTGCCAGGCTGGATGCTGTGTGCACATGATCTCATCTCATCTTCAGTACCCTCTTGTGAGGTAAGGTTACTCTCACGCAGTGGTTAAGCACAACGGCTCTGGAGCTTGACTGCTAGGTGCAAATTCTGGCTCCATCCCTTACTAGCCGTCTGACGCTAAGCAAGTAGGTTAACCTCTCTATGCCTTAGTTTCCTTATCTCTAAAAGAAAAATAACATAAAAGACATGGTCAGAAGTAACTGAATTAATACACTCAGTATGATTAGAACAGCGCCTTGATCGTTGTAAGTAATTAATACATGTTAACTCTGGCGGGGAGGGAAACTTTTTCATCTACCCTCTTACCTTTAGCTTTTGGAGGCTTGAAAACTAAACTCACAAAAGATAGATTAGCCAGAGAAAAGATATATTTTTATTCACAGAAGTACTTGGGAATTTACTGAAAAGTATGACTCAAGGAGGTGCTTAGAATTGGGTGAAGGAGAGAAGTGAAGGAATAGGTGAAGGAGAAAGGGAGAAGATTACTTATAGGAAAACAAATGACTTGTAGGAAAGATAAATAGGCCTGTAGGAGAATAGATGGGAGATACGATCATTTTGTGACAATGCCTGTTTAGGTGATTTCAATCTTGCCTGGTTACAAAATTCCTGGGAGGGGATTTTTAACAGTTGGATTCTTTTGGGAGGTTCTGCTTTTAAGCAGATAACGGGTGTTTAGAAGAAAACTCTTCACAGTGTTATATTCTGGATTCTTTCAGCTCTTATTATCTCCATTTTATAGATGGGAAAATGAAGCCTTAGAGTGATTAATTATCTAGGATCGCCAAGTGGTAAACGGTAGCGCTGAGATTTGAAACCGGGCTCGGCTGACCTCAGAGCCTTTGATCTTTCCACTAAGAGATCTCAAAAGGAGAAATTCTAATCTTATCTGAAACTTCTAGGGGCATATAAATTCTTTGGGATAAATTTAACATACTGGATCTCAGCGTCATCATTTGCAAAATGAGAGCATTGAACAATATGAATTTTAATGGCCTTTCCATCTCCAAAGACATTCCTTATTTTGGGTGTTTTAATCACAATTATTAGAGAAGAAATAATGGTCACATATCAAAGAATGTACTAGAGGAGACATTACAGTGTGTGTGTGTGTGTGTGTCTCTGTGTGTACACCCACGTCTATGTGTGTACACCTGCATATGTGTTTCGATTGCTCTGAAAAGACTGATTGCCTTAGGAAGGAAAGGGACCATCCTAAGATGTAGATACTTTAGTTATTTATTTCCACTGCATATGCTGTTGACCTAGGATTCTGCACGTCCTCAGGGAGTGTCTCTTCCAGGCCTTTTCCAAAAGGTGATTGGCAAGGGAAGTTCTTCTGAAAGAGATAAGTGGCTTCTAAAAGTAAACTCAGAATAAATGGAGTACAAATTCTGTTTACTAAATATTTCCTGGTTGATGGCCACTAACGTGCAGCCCTGCATGACATGTTCTTTGAAGAATGGAAGAAGTGAAGTTGAATTCTGTTTCTCCATCATTTGGGAAAGATATTTAGGAGCCGTGCTGAGTAGAAGATTGCATCATTTCAGAGTAGAAACTCAAAACTATAGTAATAGATGCTACAGTGTGGGAGATGTGTTTACTTTGGAGACCATTGAGAGATGTGAGAGGCTTTTGAAAACTCATAACAAAATTTGTTCAATACATTCTTTGTGGTATGTTAAATTTGCAGAATTCTTTGCATGGCCATGTGCAATTTCTGTGAAGTTTACTTCCTTTATGCCAAATATCCCTTTGCATTTTGTGTGGTTGTGCTTCAGAATTGTGGGGTTTTGCTGATGCTAGTTATTCTTACCAAAGTCTTTCCCTCACTCTTTGGAGGACAGATAGGAAAGCTGCATGCATGAGCTAGTTGAGTCAAACATTTTCTAATTCTTCTGTTCCTCTTCTTTCTTTTTAAAACATATATATATATATATTTAAATATTTCATTTTTAGATGTTGAGTCTTAGTGATACTAATCTAGTAGCATGATTCTTGTATTGATTCTGAATTTTCAAGATGATTTCTTCAGCCTAAAGATAGACCAATTTAAAATCTAACTGGTGAGGTGAGACCTGTAATTACACACACACACACACACACACAAAGTGGGGTGGTGGTGGTTACATGGGAAGAAAAGTAGAAGGATTACTAGCTGACACCCAAAGACATAACCTAGCTTTTTTCCCTGCCTGAGAAAAATAAATAAATAAAAGCTAACCAAACAAAATATAAGGAGAACTGTAAATAAATAAATCACCATTGTCCCTGAGAACCTGCCTGCATGGGAAGGAGAGGTGGGCTATAGCCTGTAAGGACCAGAGAAACAAGAAAGGAAGTGGGTGGGATTGCTACATGAGTAAGGTTCTGAGGAGTCATTAAAGCAAAAGGGAAACTAAATCCCATTGATGTGTAGATTCAAGGCTCGGAAAGGCCCTAACAAGTGGGTGGAACTCCCAGGTCATCAGGAGGTCACAAAAGGACAGAGGAAGCTGAGGCAGCCTGGAGTCACGCTTTCTAAGGGAAACTAGAGTTAAGCTAGTTCTTTGACTTGGCTTAAGAAATGTGCGTAAATTAACCTATAGGGATGGGTGGGGAGAAGTGAGGTTAAAAAAAAAATGTTTCAAAGCTTGTTCCTTAATTTGAAGTGATAATCTGCATTTTTAGGGTTTTATTATTTTATTTTAGGTGCACTGGAGATTTGTTTTGGTGGGAAGAAGGAATTCCTTCCTTCCTTTCAAGGTTTCCATTTGTCACCTAGCCTGGAGGGCAGTGGCGTGAACATGGCTCACTGCAGCCTTGACTTCCCAGGCTCAACTGATCCTCCTTCCTCAGCCCCCTAAGTAGTTAGGACAACAGGTGCATGCCACCATACCTGGCTGTATTTTTTGTTGAAATGGGGTTTCGCCGTGTTGCCCAGGCTGGTCTTGAGCTCCTGAGCTCCAGTGATTCATCTGCCTCGGCCTTACAAGTGTTGGGATTACAGGCATGAGCCACTGTGCCTGGTCAGACCGGATTTCTTGACATGTGCCTAAATAAATTAATTTTCTCTCTTTCTTTCCTAAGGTCACTCTTCCCTTTAGAACCCAGGACTTGGATTCATATGCAAGAAAACTTTCACAGAACCTACTTTTTGGGTCTGGGAGTAAGGCTGATTTAGGTATCTATTCCAGCTTCACCACTAATGCACAAGCTATTGCCAAGACCTAGGCAAGACCAAGAGGCAACAATGTTAGTGGTGGTGCTGCCTAAACCTCAGGATTATCAGGAGACCAATGGCTGTGAAATGCTTGACACAGATATTGGCATATACTGTAGTAACTGTCTGATTCTGAGCAAGGCCCCTCCTCTCTCTTGACCTCAGTTTTCTCTTATGTGATAGAACCATAATGCTAATTTTTTCAGGGTTATTGTATACTTTAAATGTGATGATGTGTTTGCCACTATTCTTGGCAAATTTTTCTTCTTCAACTCTCAGCTCAAAAGTCACCTCTTCTCAGAAGCTTTCTGAATTATTTGAAAAGGTTAGGAGTTGATTTGACATGGTCCCATGGCAATCTGTCTTTGTTGCCATTGTATAGTTTCTCGTATTCTGTTATAGATGTTGGCTCAACTCTGTCCTTTCATCTTTGTGGCTTAGTGTCTTTTCATGTAGCATAGTTGTTAAAAACTAGGCTCTCCGATGGGTTGGACATTTTTGCTTAACAATACCCTGTGATGCTGAGCTAGTTACTTTTCTTCTCTGAAACTCAGTTTTCTCTACTATAAAATAGGAGCAGTAATACCTTGCTTATAAATACTAACATTGACACATCACCTAAGATGGTCCCTGGCACATATCAAATAGTCAATAATTATCTGTAGAATGCGTGAACAAATAGAAGCACTGTGCATATTAATGAAATGCGTATGGAAAGCTCAGTGCCCTGTACTTGGTAGACTCTTTTGCTTTCTTTTTTTTTTCCTTGGGGGAGGAGGGCAGGGTCTCACTCTGTTGCCCAGGTTGGAGTGCAGTGGCATGATCTCAGCTCACTGCAGCCTTGACCTCCCAGGTTCCAGTGATCCTCCCACCTCAGCCACCTGAGTAGCTGGGACCACAGATATGTGCCACCATGACTGGCTAATTTTTGTATTTTTTGTAGAGGCAGTGTCTCACCATGTTGTCCAAGCTGGTCTCAAGCTCCAGGGCTCAAGCAATACTCTCGCCTCGGTCTCCAAAGTGCTGGGATTACAGGCGTGAGCCACCACGCCCAGCTTCTAGACTCTTAATCAGTCATTGCATGTCATTAGATAGGTAATGTATACAATCATCCCTCAGTATACTTGGGGGATTGGTCGCAGGATCCCCCTCAGATACCTCCCTCAAAAGCTGGAGATGCTCAAGTCCCTTATATAAGATGGAGTAGTATTTGCATATAACCTATCCACATCCTCCCATATACTTTAAATTATCTCTAGATTACTAATTATACCTAATACAATGTAAATGCTATATAAATAGTTGTTATGGTGTATTTTTAATCTTTCTTTCTTTCTTTCTTTCTCTTTCTTTCTTTCTTTCTTTCTTTCTTTCTTTCTTTCTTTCTTTCTTTCTTTCTTTCTTTCTTTCTTTCTTTCTTTCTTTCTTTTTCTTTCTTTCTTTTCTTTCTTTCTTTCTAGACAGCCTCTACCTCCCCAGGCTCAGGTCATCCTCCCAGCTCACTCTCCTGAGTAACTGGGGCTACAGACACATGCAACCACACCAGGCTAATTTTTGTATTTTTTGTAGCGACAAGATTTTGCCATGCTGCCCAGGCTGGTCTGGAACCCCTGGGCTCATTGATCCATCTACCTTGGCCTCCCAAAGTGCTGGGATTACAGGCGTGAACTACTGCTCCTGGCTATATTAAATCTTTTTTTACTGAATATATTTGATTCAAGATTGGTTGAATCTATGGATGAGAAATTTCAGAATATGGATGGCCTACTGTACTTGCTTATTTTCTGGGATATGAATGGTATATGTCTTATATAGGGTTTTGCCTAAAAGAAACAAGCAAATAAACAAATGCTTGCTAAATAAATATTTGTTTCTCACCCAGAGATAGGAAGAAAGTCTTTAGGCATCTGATATGCTAAATGCACTTAGAATTACAGAACTTTTTGGAGAAAGAGATCTTAAAGCTCTTCTGAACCCTTTTCTTCTGCTAATTTTAACTTTCGTTTGTTTGTTTGCTTACCATTTTTTGGTTTCTGCTCTTATTTGAATATTTCCTTCCTTCTACTTTGGATTTACTTTACTCTTTTTCTAGCTTATAATGTGGGAGGCTCACATACTTAATTTTAGATCTTTCTTTTCATTTTCTTTTTTTTAGATAAACATTCGAAGCTCTAAATTCCCCTTTAATCACTGCTTTAGCTGCATCCACAAAATTTAAAGTTATATTTTCATTATTATTCAGCTAAAAGTATTTTCTAATTTTCCTTGTAACTTCTTCTTGGTCCTATGGATTATTAAGAATTGTATTATTTGATTTCTAAACATTTAGGATTTTTCTAGACATTTAATTATTGATTTCCAATTTTCCTTCATGGTAGCTATAAGCAAACTCTATATAATTTCAATAATTCTAAATAACTGAGACTTGTTTTATGGCCTATCATATGGTTTATCTTAGTGAACATATCATGGGCACTTGAAAAGAATATGCATTCTGCAGTTGTTGGGTATATTGTTCTATAAATGTCAACTAGTTGCAATTAGTTGATAGTGTTTAGATCTTCCATATTTTTTACTGACATTTTGTATAGTTGGTCTATTAGTTGCAAATAGGGGATGTTTAAATCTATAACTTTTGGCAGGGCACGGTGGCTCAAGCCTGTAATCCCAGCACTTAGGGAGGCCGAGGCGGGCGGATCACGAGGTCAGGAGATGGAGACCATCCTGGCTAACACGGTGAAACCCCCTCTCTACTAAAAATACAAAAAATTAGCCGGGCATGGTGGCGGGAGCCTGTAGTTCCAGCTACTCGGGAAGCTGAGACAGGAGAATGGCGTGAACCCAGGAGGTAGCGATTGCAGTGAGCGGAGATCTTGCCACTGCACTCCAGCCTGGGCAACAGAGCGAGACTCCGTCTCAAAAAAAAAAAAAAAAAAAATCTATAACTTCCATTGTTGAATTGTCTATCTTTCCCTTTAATTTCAGCAAGCTTTGTTTTGTATATTTTGAAACTGTATTATTATATACTCTCAATTTTTAAAAATTTTATACATGAGAAAGATTAAACTTTGTAACATGCTTTAAAAAAATTTGGGTCATTATAAATGTGTAGAGGCTCAAGTTACACAATTCATACCATGCCTACATTTATAAAATGTTTTTTAAAAGTACTCTTATATCACGCCTGTAATCCCAGCACTTTGGGAGCCCAAGGCGCGTGGATTACAAGGTCAGGAGATTGAGATCATCCTGGCCGACATGGTGAAACCTCGTCTCTACTAAAAGTACAAACATTAGCTGGGTGTGGTGGCGCGCGGCTGTAATTCCAGCTACTTGGGAGGCTGGAGCAGGAGAATCACTTCAACCTAGGAGGCGGAGATTGCAGTGAGCTGAGGTTGCGCCACTGCACTGCCTGACTACAGAGCAAGACTCCGTCTAAAAAAAAAAAAAAGCTCCCTTATAATCCTCCTTCTAGAAATAACCACTCAAAAGTTTGACAAGGCATATTTTGGATTTAAAAAATGCTTACATAAATATATAGGAACATATATTTTTATATTTTTACATAAGCAAGTTTATATTCATATGTTTTTCTGCAACAAGTTTTTTTTCCCCACAAACTTTAACAATTTATGGAATATCTTTCCATTTAACTCATTTACCTCATCTTTAAAAACAACTTGATTACATCGTTTTCTATTGTATGAATGTCTAATAATTTATATACTCAACTTCCTATTTTAGAATAGTTAGCTTCTTTGCAGTCGTTTACTATGATCAGCAATAGTATCATGCAAATTATTGGTTTATGCTCCATTAACTATTTCCTTTCAATAATTCCTGAAAGTGGAATGACTCGTCAACAGCCTCCCACATTTTACACCAATCCCTATTGCTTGATTGCCCTCTTTCACACTTGCTACTCGCATGTTACTGGACATGGCTACTATTTTTATTCTTTCTTAGTCAGTAGGGAAGCACTTGTTTTAAAAGTTAGCAATCTCTGTACCACATTAGAAGATCATGCAATGTCAGGTCCAAGTTTTTAATGGCAAAAATGTTGAAAATATGCAAAGTAGGGAGAAGAGGAGGACACGATGAGCTTTCCAACTCTAACTCTTGATTCTCCTTGATCTCATGACATGGAAATAGAAGAGACAATTCATGTAGAAGAGAAAAATCAAAGTTTATTAGAGATACATAAATTGGATCTAGAATATTTTAACTTCAGGTCTCTGTTTTCTTCAACCCATTGCTATCAAGAAAATGACTCCCATCCGCACTGAGTGCTCTAAATGTAGAAGAAACATTGTAGAAGACAATGTCCCACACAGGGATACCCAGGGCAGGATGTTGTGGGAATAGGATTGCTGTGTATTGAGCACCTGCTCTCTGTATTCCAGATGCTTTTACTTATATTATCTCATTTCTCCCACATCGACCCTGAGGGTTAGGTAGTGGTGTTAATCATTATTTTATCCTTACAGAGGAGAAACCCTAAGCTCTTAAAGGGCAGCACACTCCCTTAGAAGTGGCAGAACCTGTATTTTGTGTGTGCCTGTCTGCACTAAGGAGCATGCTCTCTGGTCTCTATGACTATGCCCCAGGGAGTGGGTGTGGGGCATGGAGGGGCAGTAGAGGAGAATGGAGCTGGTCTCTGTCCTCCAGGGGACAAGTGCCTTTGTAAGCCTCAGGGAATCTGCTGGCTGCATTCATAGATCAAGACTCAGAACTGTCCTAAACTGCCCCTTGCTTTTGGCAACAGTAGGGCTTATGTTTGTTTCCAGAAATCACGGTAGTGATCACAATGAGGCTGTGTTCATATGCAATTGGGTTTGACAGAAATT
The DNA here is from genome assembly GCF_003255815.1 of Theropithecus gelada. NCBI lineage: Eukaryota > Metazoa > Chordata > Mammalia > Primates > Cercopithecidae > Theropithecus > Theropithecus gelada. Next base: position 48,547,949 of record NC_037679.1, on the reverse strand, counting down.
AATTTTTAATAAGAGGCTCCATTCAGTCAAACAATTGCCTTTCGGGGCCCATGTCGGGGTCGGTTGCCCAAGGCTGGGCACTGGCACAGAGTGTGCTTTTGGCTGTGGCCTGGGAGAGAGAGAGACAGAGAGAGAGAGAGGGAGTACGGTGGGTGTTGAGGGGGAGGTACTGACTGGTCTTTGTCAGATCTTAATTCAGCACCAGGCATCGGTCTAACCAGAAGCTGGAGGAGGCAGCTGGGTCATTTATTTGATTGCCAAAGAAGAATAATGTGGTGCCCCCAAGAAAACCCCTTCTGATTCCTCATACTGAGAGCCCTTCCAACTAATTCAAGGTCTGGCAGATGCTCAGGGCGTGAGTTTTTTCCCTGTGTTTTCATTAAGTGTTGCTTACTCTGTGCTGTTATTTAACTCTAACAGTAACCCTGCAAGGCACAATGCTACAGGCCATTTTAAACACGAGGAAAACTATAGCTCAGAGAGGTTAAATAACTCAGACTATACAACCCCGTGTCAAATTATTTTGTGTCCTCTTTGTGGAGATGAATCTCCATCTTCACCATCCTTCTAAGGACCAGTTATTGGAGTACTGGAGGCATTGTTGAGACTATCAGGTTTGTGCCATCTCTCTCAATGGAATGACATTAAACAACCGTATTTATTTATGCTCACAACTTATATGTCTCCATGCCACTCCATTAAGCTTTGCATCACTAACCTCTCTTCTTTGTTACTGACACCAATAAGGTGGCATTCACACCAATTTCAGAAGATCTGGGGGGCCTCTGCATTTTCTCTTTTAGAGGCTGCTTCCATTTTACTCAGGAAATGCACACTTTTTGGTGTGTGTGTGTGTGTGTGTGTGTGTGTGTGTGTTTCCAGTTCTACTAAAAGGCAGAATCTTGCAGCTCTGCCTTCTCAGTGTGGGTGGCACTGCCATTTCCAGCACTGCTAACTTATCCACCAGCCGCCCCCAAAACCTTTATCAGGAGACATGGTGACTTCTCTCCTAAATTACACAGGTCGGTTTAAAAATAGAGTGCAGGGGTTCCCTTGTCAGGAGAGCTGTCAGGCTGCCCACTTTTCACAGTCTCTTCTACCTCCCTTCTTCCGTACACGTCAAAGCATTTTTATTTTTATTTAAAAAATGTTCTGCTTAAATGATCTGGAGCCCGGAAATTACCAAAAAGGATCATTTAAAGCATCCTAGGGAACCTTAAAAATGCTTTGGTTTCATGATTTAAAATCACGTGCAACTTGATTTTCTACACTTCACCATCTTTGCAGGGCATTATTAGCATGAAAATGAATTTTAAAAATATATTCTAGTGGAACTGAACACCCTGACATGAAGAGATCTGCTCTGTGTCTAGGCTGACAAGTTGGGGGGCACAGAGTAGCTTTGGTGCTGGGTGTATATCAGCTTGCATAGGCAGTGCAGCAAAAGGAAATGAAAAATTCAAGGAATAGAAGACAAAACAAATAAAAACCAAACACATAAAAATATACTCTGGAAATAAAAACAAATAATAATAACAATAAATACCCTCCACACAGAGAAATGCTGGGAAGAAGAAGGGTCTGCCACTTGGATAAATATTATTTAGTTAAATCTTCTCCAAAATTCTAGGATTTGTTGAGACATCTTGTCCTTTGTGTGGGGGAATGTCAAAATCTCTGTTTTTTTTTTTTCTGTAACCTTTTGCCTCTCCATTCCTCTCCTCTTATCTGCTGTGGCTGTTCCTCCCTTATATGGCTGTCCTCGGAAGTCCAGGAATTTGAATGTTATGTGAAAGGCTAATTCTAATTGGGCTCGGTGACATTCGTGTCAAATGGGAGATGTATGGGGGTCAGCCTGCGAAAGATCAACAGGAACCCGCATCTGCTGTTCTGCATTGCTTCTTTCATTCCATTCTCTGGAAATACCATTCTCAGCTAAATGGTCCAACAGCCCTGTTTTCCCCTCCACCAGGCCTCCCCCTCCCTGCCACCCACCGGTTCCTTAATTAGCAGGGCAAATAGGATTCCCTAGCATTTCTTTATCATTTCAGCCTTGCAAAATGTTTATGTTTACTATCTCATTTATCACACATAGAAACTTGTGAGATAAGGAGGACAGGTATTATCAAATAATGTTCATTTTATAGCTGGGGAACCTGAGCTTTTAGTCAGTTCTAGTTATTGCTTATGATTGCACAGCTCATTAAAAGCAGGGGCCACTTCCTCTCTCCCAGCCCCAGGTTTTTTGGCGCCCTGTTTGGATGCATTTCCTTAAACAGAATGCTTCCTGACTTGGGACATCAGGCAACATTTGTGGATCCAAGTTAGAGATTATTTTGTAATAGGAAAGCTCCTCCAGCTTTATGCCTCCATTTTATATAAGCTTTTCTTATCTCAATCTAAATGACTTCATACTTTAGGAAGTATATAGCTTCATTCATTCAACAAATATTTACACTGTCCTAGTTTGAGTATATAGCAGTGAATAAAACAGAGAAAGCCCCCACCCTGTTGAAGCTTACGTTCCAGTGGAAGTGACCAAGAATAAAGATAGAAGCAAATAATACATGATAGGTTTGGTGGTGAAAAGTGTTGAGGCAGAAATAAAGAAAGATGAGTAAAGTATTGCTAGTTTATATAAGGTGATCAAGAAACACCTCTTCGTAACAGCATCATTTGATGAGATACCTGAGGAATTGAGGAAGTAAGTGCTCCAGATATTTGTGGGCAAAGCAGTTCTAGGGATGGGCACTGGCATGTGCAAAGGCCCTGGGGTGGGAGAATACTTGTCATGTTAGAAGAAATGCAGTTAAGATAGCCTGGCTGGAGCTGAGGAAAGAGGTGAGGGGTGGGAGAGGAGATCAGAGAGGTTGGCAGGGGAGTGTTGATGGGATAGAGTCACAGTGAGAATTTGGGTGTTAACTCTGAGTGAGACAGAATACCACTTGAGGGGTTTCAGTGTGGGGTGTTGGTGTCTGAAAGGGCATTTAGACAAATGTCTGCACCCTGCTGGGTTGTGGCCCAGCTCTGACCCCTTCTATCCCAGCCTCGATCCCACTCAATCTCTTTTCATTGTTCACCGGGAATGGCTACATACCTCACATGGCCCAGTGCAAAAAGAAAATGTGGGGCCTCTTGTTCAAATTGCAGGGAAAAAAGGGTACAGTTGGAGGTCCTAAAATATAAGGCTTTTCCCATCCTTCTGCAGCTGGCTCTCGACTTGTAATGGTGTTTTAAATGTGCTATTTGATATAATTCTAAGTAAAGAAGCATTCACATTTAAAATTATTAGCATGAATTTTACCATTCATCTTTATATTGTGCAATGCCCGTTTTAAATGCAACTATAGGAACCTTGTACTTGTATGCAGAATTGATTAGATTATACATTCCGTGTTTTGTAGTTCATACATGCATATGTAATTGTTACCAGAGCAGAAGAAATGCTACACAAAATTGATTCAATTATTTTCATTTCTTACTATGCAACATTCTACCAACATTACCTTGTGCTTGCTGATGAGCAAGGAAGAACTGAAAGGAAAGGAACTATTGGTTGTCCCATCTTTCCTTTTTTTCTGTGTCATAATTTTCAGGAAAAGTGGTTGGCTAATAACTGCAAAGTACTAGGAGTAACAAAGGATATGATAAGTTTCCTTGGTTGTTTGGGCCCCTTAAGATGCCATCGCTTTCTTCCTACATTAGAAGCAAGTTCTGGTTAGAATGTAGAGTGTAGTCAGCACCCCCACTCACTCAGTCATAAATGTAATATGCTTGCCTTGTATTCACTTTCTGTCTTGATCTCTCAAACACTGTAGATCCATTAGATTTCTGGGCTTATGGGGGATTGCGAATGCTCTATGTGAATGGAATGGTAATAAATGAGGGACACGCGTAGTGTGGGTCTCTCCTTTGCTCATTTACATGCCACATTATCCCATTGGTTTTTGCTTAGAAAACAAAAGCTCAAAAACAGAATTATTAAGAACTTTAGGACAGTGACATCAGAACAGTACACTAAGCTCATGGTGCATGAAGCACAGGCTGCACGCCCAGGAAGCTCGCCCTGTTGCTCACCCCGCTCTTTCTAGAACTAACCTTGCCTTGGGGTAGGAGATAATGAAAGGATGATTGCAAGAGAAAAATAATGCTGGGGCCTGAGACAAGTCCCTGTGCCTTGGCCTGGGACAATTTACACTGCCTATATGGAAGAAGGCTCTTAACAAATTCTGGTTGAGAAGATGGTACTGCTTAGAACAGAGGAGAGTTATATCAGAAAGCACAGAGAAGTATGAGAGAAATAGACAAAGGAGAGACACGTATAATGTAATTCTAAGTGAAAGAGAGAAAGCAGGTGAGGAGTGGATGAGGGAGAGGCAATGGCTGATAATGGTCACATTGGTGGTTTTGGTTGAGTTGACTTTAGTCTTAGAGCTAGTGGCAGGGATAGTATCAAAGAAAAGGGAATATTTATAAAATCTGGAAATAACTAGGGCCCAGGAATAAAGATGCAAAGTTGGGTATGAGTATTTATTAATCAAGAAGGGAAACTGGGAGTTAGTAACTGATTTTTTATGGGAAGGAGGAGGAGTAATGAGTTTAGTATGGTCATTGTGTGCATACGGTATCTGTCTATCTCTCGCGCTCTCTCTCTCTCTCGATCTATCATTATCATCATCTTTTTTTTTTTAATTGGGGGAAAAATGAAAAAGTAAGCACCCAGGGGCAGGATAAAATGTCAAACAAAAAAAGACAAGCTCTCTGAATTTGGAGAAAATGAGAAAGTTGGGCTTTGGTTTCAGATTGTAGAATAATGTCAGGAATGAGACATTAGAAAGAAGTTAGTTGTCTGACATTTGTTAGTGATTTATGGCTAAGGTTGTGGGAGGACAGTTGTCACCTAAAAGTAGTTACAGCACAGAGAACTTCTATGGGCCATCTGTCTGAGTGTGAAGGGATGCAGAGGGATCTCACAGTCCCCTGGGACAAAGATCTGGGATGATTCTGGGGAAATGGCTGTGGTCTATTCTGTCTTGTCCTAAGACCAAAGGAAGAGGTGCCCCTGCCCTGGGCCCTGTCCTCGAGGGGTCCCGGCCTGACCTTCCTTGGGCTGCAAGGGGAGAAGAGCCTGACAGGTTAAGTGGACAAACCCATCTGAAGCCCAATCCCTCTTTTGAGACCATGTTCCAGATACTGAGGACACTGTAACTCCCAAGGCTCGATTCTAGATACCGAGTGGGTTCCTTCCCTGCGTTTGTCCCTCTTTTGAGCACTTCTAGCCTGTAGGATGGCCAAGGGCTGGCTGAAATACCCCCAGATGTGCCCTTGAGGTTGCTTGTGGTGTGGGATGGACCTGGGAGATATGGAAGTGGGGAGGCAGGGGGCATGGATCAGGGAGTGGTCTCCCCATGTCACCATGTTCCAGTGTGGAATTCTGGGGTGTCCAAGGAGGCTGAATTTGAACTTGATCTTTCTTGTTATTAAGAAGATATGGTTATTGGAGCAGGAGAATAGAAGATATTTTATTTAGCCTTTTGTTCACTTCTTTCTTTAACTTTGAATTATTTATTTATTTGCTATGTGGGCATTCATTTGTTCTCCTGCCTTAGCCCTGCCTCTTTATACATTCTTTCTTGGGTCTACTGGCTTAGGGTGATGAGAGTTTCCCTTATCCCTTAACCCCTTTATTATTATTGTTGTTTTGTTATTATCTTTAGCAATGTAACGGGGACCCTGAAAGATTGAGAGGCCGAGTCTTTCTGCCTAAATATGCTCTCAGTTACTTCTCATTTTGTGAATGGATACAGTTGTTTTAAGGAGGAGAATAAAAATATCTTGATGTTTTAGGCATCATTTGCTTCTTTGATACCTTGCACATGAGGGAAAAAGACAGACAGACCAGAATTACTGGTTAAACCAAGTATCCTGTTTCAATCAGATGCCTGGAAGACATTTTTTACTTTGGGAGCTGGGGCTAGGACTTCCTTTACAATTTGGAGAAGAAAGCAGTCCATCTATATGTCTTTTTTTTTTTTCCCCCCTCTATCTCTTTTAAGCCCAGGTCTTGACACTTTTTCTTCCTTGGGCTTGAAATTAGGAGTTTTAAAAAAGGGAAATGAAACAGCTTGGGCAGGGAGAACAGTGAATCTAGAATGTTCTGTTGAGTTTGGATGTTTAAGTTTCGCTTTTAAGCAGAGTTGGGGTCCAAGCAAATGTGAGGGGAGTAACCTTAGGATCTCTTTGTTGAACACGTGACCTGACTTATGTACTTTATGACAGCATGGACAGGATTAACAGACATGGTTTAGGTTCTTGTCAACAATAAGACATATTTCTTGAGCACTTGCTAATGTGTCAGGCGTATGCTGAACATATGTTATGCGTTACCTCATAATTTATATATCCTAATACAGTTGTTGTTCTCATTTTACAGATGAGAAAACTGAGACTTTGAGAATGTAAGATACTTGCCCAAGATATTACAGCTAGTTAATTCTGAGCTGGACCTGAAAATGATTCTTTTTGATAACAAAGTTCACACTTTTGGCCACAATTCTACACTGACTAGCTTTCTGAGAGTACTTGGTACAAAGTTGGGACACCTATTTCATTTAATTTCTAGAAGACCAACATTTAGAAAGGTCACCTAGTCTGACCCTTTCAGTTCATTAGCTGAGAAGTTACAGACCCAGAGGGATCAAAGGACTTGTTTGAGGTCAAGCAGCTAGTTAATAACAAAACTAGAACCCAGGTGTGCTAGAATCTGTATTGGCACTTATTCTGCTACATTCTGATGAAGAACTAGTTTGGAAATGCAGTTTAAGTAATGGTAAGCAGGGAAAGTGGAAATGTTTTCTTTGAAAATTCAAACTAGGAACAGAGTTGTCAACTTCTCTTGTTCCCCTGAATTTTCTTTGCCCTGCAACCTGTCCTATGAATTCTGAGCACTTTTATAAGAAAATGAATAGCTTATGGTTTGGCACTACTATGTCATATTAAGGATAAAGACGTGTCTTAGTTTGTTTTGTGCTGCTATAACAGAATACCTGATAATTAGTAATTTACAAGGAATGAAAATTCATTGGCTCACAATTCTAGAGGCCGGGAAGTCCAGTATCAGGTGCTGCTGTCTGTCATGGCATAGTTTCTCCTACAAAATTTCTAAGCCAGACATGTGTTTTGTTTTTGTGATTGTTCCATAAAAGCTCTCTTCCTTCTCTTCATTGGTGAGTAGGGTGTGGATGGGGGCAAGAGAGGCATGCCCCAATTTTCAAGTAGAGTTTCTAATTTATACTTGGTTTCCATGTAGGAACCACCCTTTGTTTTCCATCCTGCCTATTGGAAATTGTGGGGAAAGTCACGTGATGTCTCTAATTTAAAATTCTTCAACATTAAAAAAAAAAGATGAGTTTTAAAAACGAAACTGAGAAAATTTTGGAACTTTTACTTACCACATGGGTTCAGAAACTATTTCAGTTAGCTTTGGCAGTAGAAAAAATGGCCCCAAAAGTTAGTGGCCTAAATGGCCATCATTAATTTGCTCACAATTGTGTGAGTCAGCAATCTGTGCTGAGCTCAGCTGGGAATACTCATCTCAGTTTTTACTGTGGCCAGAGCAGTAGCTAAGTAGATGTTTTGCAAAGAAGGCTATGACCATTCCTTCCATCCCTATACAAATGCCCCTTTGCCACGTGACTTGCCACTTCACTAAACAGAGGAGTTTATTTCTCTACTCCTTGTATTTGGATTTGACTATGTGGCTTATGTTTTGCCCCATGAGACATTAGCAAACATGACACAGAAGATATTTGAGAAGTACTTGCACATTCAGGTTTGCTCCCTTACTGCTGGGAACCTGGAGACCACCTTTTGAAGCAACCTGAACTGACTTATTAGGGAATAAGAAACCATGTAGAGAGAGACCAACCATCTCAGCGTTTCTGGCTGAGGTCTCAGGCATGTGAGTGAGACCATCTTAGACCTTTGGTTTGTGTCAACTTGACTCAGACCAGAACTAAGAGAAATAATAAATCATTGGTGCTGTATGCCACTTAATATCTACTTTTTGGTATGTTTGTTTAAAATACCATGTTTACTATCCCATTCAAATCTTACATCTACAGCAATTTTTAAAAAGTCTATTTTTGCATGCTTAAGAGAATTTGAATGACTAGCTAGCAATCTAAGGCAGTTTTCATAAATTTTGCTTTACAAAATGGTGATATTGATATTGTTGCCTGACATAAAACTCCTGAAACTGTTGTTATAAAGCAAAGTCCTCACTGGCAAAGAAATTTAATCAATGACAGGTAAATCAAGATGGTATGCTGGTACCACGGATTTATAGAACAGCTCTAAGCAAGCTGTTTCACTTCCGTCTCACTGCAGAGGGGATCAAAAGCTAAAAATACTATCAAAAATTCAAATGGCACCTGCAACACATTCCTAAATGATAAAGGTCAAGTTTATAAACTAAATTAATAGTGCTCATGTAAGAGATAACTAAGAATAAAGATGCAATCTGCTGAATCTTTTTACCTTTTCCTCTTGGGATATAAGTTTTCTTCAAGTGACCCCATGAAAATTCCTTTATACTCTTTTACTTCCTGGGTTAGTAGGTGGTTTACAATATTAGGTCTAATCACATCAATGTCTTGAGAAAAAAAATTCCATTATACTTTCAACAGATGTTGGTGCATAAAAATCCACCAAGAAATACTCTCTGCTATTGTGCTGTTGACAGTAGATGGAGATCTAATAAGGAAATGCTCATTTTGGCCAGATTTTCTAAGTTTCTCACTATTACTCCCACGTCTATTGAGACAGAGCTGTCTCTGGCAGCTGTAGGCTTTCAGAATCAAAGCCAACAGTAAGCAGGGCATGTCTGAGCACATCACATGTGGCTCAGGACTAAGGCAGCTCCTGGGGCAGAGGAGGGCCAGGCTTGTGGAACAGGGGTCGTAAGGATTAGAAGGACTACAGAAACATGCTGGAATTGATGGATCTGAAGCCTCCTGGGTTGTGAAAAGCTTATGCCATTCGGTTTTGGAGTGATTTGTTTTGCAACAAAAACCAATAGGAATAGAGCAACTTTAGAAGACTATTCAGGACAGAGTACTCCTTAGGGAAATATTACTAATTATGATAGAGAAATTATGAAAACAAAGTTTACCAGATGAGAATAGCATAAAAATTACTATTATTAAAACTAATGATGGTGATAATGATTCTGACAGTCTCAATGTTCTTTATTTTCTATAACAAAGATCTGACATATAATGATCTCATTCAAATATGATCACTTTTTGTTAAAAAACGTTTGCCCTACACTTCCATTAGTAATATTAACATCTATTCTCTTCTATCTAGGGATATTTTTGAGGAGGTAGTGTTAATAGAAATATTAAAAAGTATAATATCTGTAGGAATTGGAGACACAGAATTGGCTTTTTACACATAATGTGACATAATTTAGTCAGATTGTTTTCCTCTGGACATCTCAATTTTTTGGGGAGGAAGGGAATTTTTATTGTAGGTCAGGACACTTTCATTCTACCACTTTTCGGGCAAGCTCTTTGGGAGACCAGGAATTGAGGGGGAAACTTCCTTCTTATCTTCCTTCTTATTCCTCAAAGCCCGTTAAGTTGGAGCTTTTAGCATAGTTGAGGTTCATTATGACATATAGTAATATTTTTCCAAATATGTTCTTTGTAACATTCGTTCTTCAGGATGATCAATGTGAAAGAGATAAGGAGTCAGATAAGTTTCAGAAATATTATATATTCAATCCCACTTTTTGTCACAATGCACAGTAGTACAGTATACTGAAGACTTTAAGAAATACTGTAGTAAGGAAATGATTGTCTCTTTTTAAAATCTAGTGCTTGTTGATCTTATTTAAATATAGAAATGTCTTCCCCCATAAAATGTTTTAATATCCCATGTACCTGGCATTCACTAGAGAAATATTGAGTTAGTTGGTTCAATTTAATGAGACCTTATATATATGTATAGGTATGTATATGCTAGACATCTTGGGCAGATACAATGACAAGCTAGATATGATACTGCTCTCAGAAACCTAATCAGTACAATAGGAAATATAAAACTGTTCCATAAAAGTATTATATGAAGTAGAAAGAGATAAAGACTGTATCAGTAGAATGCTTTCATTGGAGGAAACAAAACCCAGCCCAAAGTGGCTTGAATGATAAAAGAGAATGATTGCTGTATGTAACTGGAAAGTTCAGAGGTAGGTCAGGCTTAGGGAACTTGCTCTGTCAGGGCTCTGGCTTCATTCCTCTATGAACCCCTCAGGACTGTCCTCCTCTGGGGTCAACATCATCCTCAAGATGGCTTCCTTCATGGGAACAAAATGTCTGCCCTCAACAGTGTGAGGCATATAATTTCTAACTTTTAAATCTGAGAAGAGAAATCCCCTTCCACAACCATTGGTCATACATCCTAAGATTTGTGCAGATTTGACCTCCCCTGAGCCAGTCTATGTGGGCCAGGAAACTACCAAATGCCTATTGGTTTAGGCTTGGATTACCTGGATCAATGAATAAATCAAAAGAGATAGGATTATCTTCATTGGCATCAACCTTACTCCAGGCAATAGGGACCAGCTCAACCTCACTGAAACCTTGTGGTTGTTACCACGGGTTAGAGGGGGTAGGGTAATATTAGAGGGAAATAACGAAAATGTCCATGACAGAAGGAACTTAAAGAACACTTTGGAGTTCTGTGGATCCAGTGATAGTTTTATCTGTTGGGAGTCTTGGTGGATTAGCATTCGAGTTAGTTGTAAAGGTGATAAGTTGGCCTTGGATGTGGGAAAAGGAGGAGTAGAGGACATTCCAGGAGGAGGGAACTACATAAGCCAAGTCAGTTAGGACATCATGGAGTGTGAATGAAGAGCTATTAGGCAGACTCCCTGGATAGAATAGTCAGAGCAATGTTTCTATGGGAAATTGCATTCTGCATTCCAAATGCTTAAAAAATGAGGTTTTGGAACACAATCCATTAGTAAATTGGGATCTCCCTGTTTTCTTGGTGAGAGTGGTAGCCCTACTACAATTTATGATGCTTATGGTCCAAGAAGTCTATGGTTGTCATATCCATGTAAAATCTTTATAGAAAAACTACAGACTTGTTTAAAAAGATGCCAGATTAGTATAGAGATGACCACTGACATATTTTATAGATAAATATTTGTTGACAAGAATAAAAAAATTCCTTTTCTTTCTCCGATGACCCATTGCTGATTGTATATTACTAATTATTAATTATGATTTTTATTAATTACTAATGTCACATATATTACTAATTTAGATTCAACATAAAATACAATTTTAAAAGTAAGGGAACATTATACATGTTTCCTGTACTATTTATCATTTATTTTGAGTAACTAAAAAGACTGTGTTCTTAATTTAATATAAATTGCCTAGACAAAATTTCATAGCTGTTAATGAACTTTAGTTAAGTGTGAGTTGAGAGAAAAAAAAAGAGGTATGTGCTATTGTAAATGCAGAACCCAGATGTGCCATTACCCAGTGGAGGAAGACAGTTACCAGATCAATGAATGCTCCAGTACATTTTGAGCCTTTTAAAAAGTCTCCTTCACTTTTTCTTTTCATTTTAAATTTTTACATTTCTTTGTTTCCTTAAAAATCTAGCCTAGCACTGTACCTAGCTTCCCATGAAACAATAGTAGAACCTTTTTAAGGGACGTGTATCAGTCCTGGTCATTCCCTTGAAGCACATTTGGCTCCCTCTCTAAATAGCTGCAGGCATTGGTAGTGCTCTTTCTGCTTCCCCACTGGTTGGTTCTGAATACGTAATTACCTTGAGGTCGAAAGGAGAGGATTAACAGACCTTATCCTAATTGCTTGTTTTTGTAGAGTTGTTAAAAAAGATTTGGGCTCCAGAAACAGGGGGTGTAGCCAGACAGAAGGCAGCCTGGAGTTCAAAAGTCTTGTAATCTTTGGCTCCACAGGCCTATAAAATTGAAGTGTTGACTGAATGCAAACAGCCTGCAGTCTGAGAGGCCCGGGCCCAAGAAAGGACAAGAGGCCCATCGGTCATTTGAAAAGCCAGGGGTTTCATAATGACTCCGGACTGACCCGTTAATGGATGGCCCCATTTGATTTCCCCTTCCCTATGAACACCAGATCTGGAGCTGTCTGCCACACAACAGAGCTTTTCTTAGCTCCTGTGTTCCTAGAATTTAAGAATAAATGAGGTCTCTTGGAAAGCCCCAGCATGAAAGGAGTAAATTGGAAATATTAAGGGGCAGTGGTGCAGTAATAATACACCCTTGTTTCCTAGTGTCACTCCTTAGGTAATGGGTATAGGCTTGTAATTTGTGAGCAAGAAGATTAAGCTAAATATTAAAACATTATTACAGGCAAGAAGGAACAGGGAACTCTTCTGGGAAAGTGCGAGTGATCAGTCACCTCCTCACCTCTAAGTATTAAGGGTTACCGGAGGTTATAAGATTTAACAAGTACGGAAAGTTTTGCTGGGTGAGAGGGAGTCTTAAAAATTAAGCTGGAAGCCCTTTCAAGTGACTTACTTCACAACAAATCATGCTCTAGGAAGGAAAACTTTAGTTTGAAAGCGTAAACCACAGGTTATACCTGATTGATTTGCAGAATAAAAGATAGATATATTATTTCATTTAAGAAGATGTAACATAATATCACATGAAAACATTAAAGCTGATTATAAAAAGATGTTAGAAGAACAATGGAGACAGACGTTTTTTATTTTTATTTTTTACTAGGCAGAAACAGGAAAGGACTAATGACAATGCCACTGTTTTCTTTCTGAGATGTATTTTTGTCGGCAAGCTAACTTTCAATTATTTGGGCAGAGATCTATTTTATACAACTTTGAAAACAACGTAAATGGAAATAAATATTCTTAAATGGTTTCAATGAACTGACTTTTTTTCCCCTCTTTCTCTTTGGAAGAAGAATCTTTTAGCTTTAGAAAATCATTGTTTTATAGTACAGTTTTTATATTTTTCTTAAAAACAGGTCCATTCATCTCATTTTATCTTAGTATTTGAACTTTTATACTATGAAGAGATTTCATGAAAATCACACTTACATTGCTGACTCATATTCATCATTATTTTTAACTGTCTTCAAAACAAACCAGGGTTGATATTTGAGAGCATTTTTCTTATTTACTTCTTAAATTCATTTGTGATCTTTTAAAACTAACAAACAAATAATTTGAGGTCCACATTTATGGAAAGATGTACTTATTATGAGAGCTTTGATTATTCCCATCTCTTTTTCCTCATAAACAAACCCCACTGAAACCATTATATTTCTAGAAAGTGTTGTCTCTTTGACGATGTGCCTTGCATTGTCAAGTCTCTGACTTTCAACTCCTAAAAAAAAAAATTGACACCTGTTAAACATCTAGGCTTCAGAAAATAGTCACTGCCTTTTCCATTTAGAAGGAACTTCTTAATTTAATTCTGAATAGAATAAGTGACTATTCTGCAAATAATTATTTCAGTTCTGCATAGTTTGGACTCATGCCTGGTAGTAGCTCTTTCTCTAACCACAGTACATTAGCCCCACAGGCAGTCTGAGAGAAACTGGGCAAATCTTGTAGCTTGTGTGGCAGGGTTCAGCATTTAACTCATAGCACAATTTAGATGTGCAAAGAAACATAGCTCCTTTATTTTTTCTAGAGCCTGTCTCATCTAGGACCTTCTACTTTCTGGTTTGTGGGAAAACTTAATTAAATTGCTAGTATGTTTTAAAATTAGTCCAATCTGACAATTTAAACAATCCCTTTAGGTAATATTTAGTCTCTTATATGAATAAAAATATTCATTCTCAGATAGTTTTCATTGCCTCTTGTCCCTGTCTACAGCATTGAGTCCATGTGAGTGTGGAGGTGAGTATTGCTTAATCTTGTACAGCCCAAGCAAAGGAGAAGATTTGGGGGTCTTTAGGTGTGGTGTCTTCTGGGCCCCAAGGTCATGACCTTTGGTTTCTTGATCTCTAAGTTATCTGCTGGCTTTCAGAGCTGAGGACTGTAGCATATGAACTTGTGGAGTGTTCTTTCGGCTCAGGAAATGCTACTAATGTGGCCTCTAGCTGTTTTGGCATCAACCACAGAGTCTCTGGCAGGTCCTCCATCTGGCCTTGTGTTCTGTGGGTCCTATTCAGCTTCTCTTGTGGAGTCCTTATGCTTTTCTCTGGTGGGCTCCATGGTTAGCCTACTGGATTATACTCATTTTGAACCCAAGCAACAGGGAAATGTGTGTGACTTGGGAACACTAAAACTCAAGGCTTTTTGCCTAACCACAGGATACTGCTATGGTTACTTTCAGTGACTGTGCCTCAGACTGGATGCTCGGCTAAGCAGCCCCTTTCAAACTTCCAATTTGGGGTAGCTGATCTCATTAGTATCTCACTTCTAACTTTTTTTTTTTTCCTAGAGGAAGCCAAGATGAAGAAAATTTGGAGGCACACATTAACTTGTCTCTTTTCCTCTCTTCTCTCTCTTTTTCATCAAGACTTTCTGTTGTTTTTTTTTTTTTTTTGAGACGGAGTCTCGCTCTGTCACCCAGGCTGGAGTGTGGTGGCCGGATCTCAGCTCACTGCAAGCTCCGCCTCCCGGGTTTAGCCATTCTCCTGTCTCAGCCTCCCGAGTAGCTGGGACTACAGGCGCCCGCCACTTCGCCCGGCTAGTTTTTTTTTTTTTTTTGTATTTTTTAGTAGAGACGGGGTTTCACCGTGTTAGCCAGGATGGTCTCGATCTCCTGGTCTCGTGATCCGCCCGTCTCGGCCTCCCAAAGTGCTGGGATTACAGGCTTGAGCCACCGCGCCCGGCCGGACAGACTTTCTTTTATTTCCTTTATGACACTCTGTTTGCCATAGAGATGGACTAGCTGTGATAGGAGGGTAGGCTTCTCTTCCACATCATGGTAGAGCTCTATGATCTAAACCTTCCAGACTCAATTTTTTATATGCTGATGGAAATAATAAAGTGATCTGAATTTTTTTCTCAGTGTAATAATATGACTTGCAAGGCTGTTGCCTTGGTGTATTTTATTTTTCATCTCAGAAGCTGATAATTCTTTACTACACCCTGAATTTGCTCTGCAAAAAATGCCACGTATAGTATTGCTGGTAGTTGTAACATCTCTTTGGAGGCATCAGCGACAGTTGGGGAGTTGAGCCGAGACATATTGGATCCATTCCTTCTTTCTTTGGGCCCCTTGTTTCAGCAATATTCTTGGGATTTTGCTTAATTAAAATGGAAAGTAAATGTAACCTCATTGTGTGTGTGCTTGTGTGTGTGCTTGTGAGTGTGTGTGTGTGTGTGTGTGGTTTTCCCTGCCAAAATACAGTCCACCTGAGACGTTCACCATCTATTTTGCCTCACACTACAACAATTGGTTTCTATTACCTTATCATAGCACTTAGTCTTACTGAAATTATATATTTTATTTGCCTGCTTGTTTATATTATGTCACTCCCACTAAAATACAAATGCAAATAGAGGAAGACTTATAATTTTATTCATCATGGTATTCCAATGCCTAGAAAGGGATATGCTCATACCAGGGACTCAACAAATATCTGTTGAATAGATCAATTTATAAAAAACAGATGGATGAATGAATCCACATCCAGATTCTGCAGTCAACTTGCTTTTTATTCTTCCTTCCAGATTCAAGATCTCTGCAGAATTTGACCTTGCATAGGCTTATCAACAATGGCTGATTGTCAATGATATTACTATAGATGCGTAAGCAACCATATTCATTGAGGTTAACTCTGAGTTATGTCTTTATTTAAAAATTTTTTTGAGCTTGAAAATTGGAGAGCATGTTTTCTGGGGTTTTAGAGATGCTATCCTGATTGTGAAGGCAATGCAAGATAAATGTATGCAATATTTAACAAGTGCTACAAACTTTTAATAACACCTTGTTCATATGTTCATAATTTTAGTGCCTGACCAGCACTTTTTTTTTTTTTTTAGACAGAGTCTTTCTCTGTTGTCCAGGCTGGAGTGCAGTGGCGTGATCTCAGCTCACTGCAACCTCCACCTCCTGGGTTCAAGCGATTCTTCTGTCTCAGCCTTCCAAGTAACTACGACTACAGGCACGTGCCACCACGCCCTGCTAATCTGTGTATTTTTAGTAGAGACAGGGTTTCACCATATTGGCCAGGCTGGTCTCGAACTCCTGACCTCAGGTGATCTGCCCGCCTCGGCCTCCCAAAATGCTGGGATTATAGGATTGAGCCACTGCGCCTGGCCCTGACCCACTACTTGACACACAGTAAGCATTATAAGTGTTTGTTGAATCTTTTCAGTATGAAAGGTAAATCGGAAATTTCCAATTTTGCTTTAAGTCTTTGCATAAATGATCTTGAAGTCACTAAACCTCGGACAAAAATGATATAGTTCATAGTCTGTTCATTCTAAAAAAACAAACAAGATTTTTTTAGCCCTGGTATGCATTATTATTATTATTATTATTATTATTTGAGATGGAGTCTTGTTCTTATCACCCAGGCTAGAGTGCAATGGCGTGATCTCAGCTCACTGCAACCTCCACCTCCCAGGTTCAAGCGATTCTCCTGCCTCAGCCTCCCAAGAGCTGGGATTACAGGCACACGCCACCACACCTGGCTAATTTTTTGTATTTTCGGTAGAGACTGGGTTTCACCATGTTGGCCGGGCTGGTCTCGAACTCCTGACCTCAGGTGATCCACCTGCCTCAGCCTCCCAAAGTGCTGGGATTACAGGCATGAGCTGCTGTGGTGGGCTTAATCTGCATTATTTTATCTTAATTTAGGTTCTGTTGTTAAACTGGAAAACACCATTGCTGGAGTCGGGGTTTTCAGTCTTCTGGAAATCTCTGCTAATAATTTAATAAATATAAAACATGAAGTTTCTTACAACTCACATTTCAGTTTATGACATTAAAACTGTGCCTTGTCCCAACATGCTACAACATGCTATTTGGTCTTGAAGCAGCAGAAGCAAACTATTCACAAATTAATCAAGAATACTTTGCATTGTGATCGAGAAGTTGCACAACCATTGTTGACTGCATGGGATGACAGGTTACTTAGATCTCCTATGCTTGGGGGAGGTGGCCAGAAGAATTGTCCAGAGATCCAGGAATAAGTTGTTACAGGCCTGTGTCTACAATGTACACAGAAGTCCTCTGATTTCTCATGATTATGACTGTGAGTTATCTTAGCTGCATGCCCAAACCATTTGGATCTCTGGGAAAAGCATCACCTGTATTTAAGGGCTGGGCTTGGGCAACTGAGATCTGGGCAAAGCACCATGGCCATGGGACTTTTGGCATATTCAGGCAGTTCTTCAGCTGTTCAGTGAAGTAATTACACTGAGTTATTCTTACTCGCTGATGATGCCAGTGGTGCAGTTTAGGGAATATTTCAGGCCCACAGATATAGACATAGAGTTAGGATATGCTGTTATTGTCTACTAATGCTTTCCTGGCATAAAAGTTATACCAATTTCCATCAACATGGTGTAGGCCACTTAAAGCAAAGTGGGGCTGATAGAGAAAGTGACTTTATTTGATTGAAAAATATGTATTGAGCACTTATTGGGTATTAGTACTGTACTAGGTAGGTCCTGAGAGGGATATAAAAGAGCAAAAAATGATTCTTACTTTCAAGAAGCTGACAATTCAGTGTTAAATACAATTTATATTTTGACATAAATAGCATATATTTGGATATAAGAAGACAATTTATTTTTAAGTTCTCGTATGGTATAGGGTAGAGAAATTCCTTTCCTTCGGCTGTAGCATTAAGAAAAAAACAAAGGTTGATGGGTTGATGGCTTTTTTTTTTTTTTTTTTTTCCAGGTTCGGTCTTGCTCTGTCAGTCAGGCTGGAGTGTAGGGGCGTGGTCACAGCTCACTGTAGCCTCGACCTCCTGGGCTCCAGTCATCCTCCCGTCTCAGCCTCCTGAGTAACTGGGATTACAGGCGTCTGCCACCATGCCTAGCTAGTTAATTAATTATTAATTTGTTATTATTATTGTTATTATTATTATTGGTAGAGACAGCATCCCAGTACATTGCCCAGGCTGGTCTCAAACTCCTGGGCTCACGTGATCCTTCTTCCCACCTTGGCCTCCCAAAGTCTGGGATTATAGGCATGAGCCATGTGCCCAGCAGGTTGATGTTTAAAAAAAAAATCTTTTTGGAAAGATAGCATCTTCTCATATTTCCATTGCTTAGGAACTAGAACCATGAAAAAATAGCACTGAAAACTTCACAATAGAAATGAATGGATTTTATAGAAACAAAAAAATTCTAACCAATCAAAACATGAGTTATTGAACTGGACGTTTATGATGTATTTGCAAACCTTCTTTGACATCTATTGTCCTTGTATCTTTTCTCCCCCCAATGTTGAAAGTACACAGAAAAAACCCCTGTGTTGAGATTTATTTTATCCTTTGCATGATTTTCAGAGTTTCTTTTTGTTACCAGTTTAATAAGGATGATATTTTTTAATTTCAGACTCTTGCTGATTATTTTTATTTCTCAGGAAAATCCTTTTTTCCACCCTTCTATCCTGCCCACCAGCAGAGAGAATACAGAGCCTTATAAGTCTCTCTTTCCTCCTATGGCATGCTTTATAATGCCAGTGTTCTTCACTTCAGCTCAGCTTCCAAATTTAATTCATTTGTTAGGCCTATTTTTACCTTGAGACATGAAATCTGAATGTGTTGCTAAACTATCAGAGAAAGTGCTTTTCTTTGTGCCTTCCATCTAAGGCAATGTGTGCTTTCCTAATGGTATTATTTATAGCTGTGGGCTGTGAAAACGGAGCACAGACAAGCTGCCTACATCCCATGTCACACTTTTTTTTTTTTTTTGGTTGGAGTAGTTAGTCATTAGTACTGAAGTGTTTGGTCACGAGCAGGAAAGAATGAAACTCTAAAATTCAGTGTGCTTCATTTCCATGGTTCTGGTGTGAAATTTGCAGGGGAGATTCTGGAGTGAGGTAGGCCCCAGGTACTCACCTGAAAAAGGGTTCCAGGTATAGGTGTGTCCTCAGCATCCCTGGCCCCATCCCTTCTGTCCTGGAAGTCTGTGTTTGTCGATATATTAGTCAGGACAGGCTAGTTTAGTTTATGCTACAGTAACAAGCGGCTCCCAAATCTTAGTGACTTAGAGACTGATAGATCTTCTCCACCACATCCTTTCCCAATTAGCTGTTGATCTGCTCCCTGTCATCTGCTGGAGCAGTCTCTCCCTGAACACTTGGTCACTGTGGCAGAAGGAAAGGAAACATGGTGAACCACTTCCTGGCTCGAAAAGCTTCTGTGTGGAAGTGACACACATCTTTTCTCTCTGTATTTCAGAAGGGATGGGGCCAGGGATGCTGACGACACACCACGTACCTGGAACCCTTTTTCAGGTGAGAACCTGGGGCATATCTTACTCTGGAGTCTCCCCTGTAGATTTCGCACCAGAACCATGAAAATGAAGCATTTTGAATTTTAATGACCAAACAATTCCGTGCTAATGACTAACTACTCCAACCACAACCAAAAGCGTGACATGGGATGTAGACAGCAAACCACTTTTGAATTTGACAGGCAGTGAAATATATTCCTCCCTCAGAGAGAGACACCTCAGGGAGGGGCACCCAAATATTTGGAGAACAGACTACTACAGTGGGGATTCACTGACTTTCACTTGATAACAGTGAATACAAAGTAAGACATTTTCAGACAAGGACTGAATCTTGTGACTGAACTTGGGGAGGAATGAGTAACTTTTTAACTTTTTTTTTCTTCTGGGGGTCGGGAGTAGACATAAATAATGTAGAGGATCTCACTGTCTGGAACACCAGGCTCTTGAAGGTTCCTTCCTTCCTTCCTTTCTTCTTCTCCTTTTTTTTTTTTTTCAAATGGAGTCTCACCCTGTTGGCCAGACTGGAGTGCAGTGGCACTATCTTGGCCCACTGCAACCTCTGCCTCCTGGGTTCAAGCCATTCTCCTGCCTCAGCCTCCCAAGTAGCTGGGATTACAGGTGCACGCCACCACACTTAGCTAATTTTTGTATTTTTAGTAGAGACGGTGTTTCACCATGTTGGCCAGGCTGGTCTTGAACTGTTGACTTCAGATGATCCACTTGAGGGTCACTTTTTCTAAAGTTTTTGTTCACATCTGAGTTATATGTTGTTTCTGTATCCATTGTGTTTGTTGTTTGATCTACTCAGTTGAAAAATGAACTTTTCATTGTTCCGAGTTCTTGGTGACTCTAATTTGACACTTGGAGACACTCATTTGGTACTTACTTATGTATCCAGGTGCGTCTCTCACCACTCCTGCCTCAGACTCTAGGCTCTGGCTGCAATTCACTATCTGTTATTCTAGACATTTCCTTATAGTGCCTTTTAATTTTGCCTTGTCTGGCCATCTCCTTTTATTCTTTAGGGCTCAAAGTCAACATAACTTTTCCTGGTGTAGGTTAGGTGCCTCTGTGTTCCAAAAGAAAGCTGCCCCTTTTGATATTTGTTAAAACATTTATCCCATGGAAGTACTATGATGTGTTGTGTTATCCGTCTCTCACTATGTCTAATTTATCATTGCTCTGTTAGGTTCATAACTCCAGCCTCATTTCTCATCACTCTCCTTTTTTGACCAGAATGCTTGTGCCATACTGGTTCACTTTCTGTTCTATGAGTAAGCCCAGTTTGGTTTCACCTTGGGGCCTTCTCAGTATCTGTTCCTGCTACCTGGAATGTTCTTCCTTCTCATCTTCAGAACACTGGCCCCTTTTAAGTCATTCACATCTCAGCTTAAATAAAATATCATTTTCTTGGAAGTACCTTCTCTGACTAATCAATCTAAAGTAGTCACCCAGACTTTGGCTATCATATCACATTATATTTACATACATAAGGGGCATGTAAAGATATTCTATCCAGTACTTTTCTTGTTTATTTATTTACCATCTGCTTCTCTTCATTAAATGAACAATAAAACAAACCCTAAAAAAGTAATGGGCTGGTTCAACTTTGGAGGCTCTGTTACAAAAACAAAAAGCAAAAAACAGTGGCATCTTTATCTTTTCAAGGCTACTTGTAAAATTTATCTTCAGAGATTCTAGAATATAGCACATAAAATCTAAGTCAGTGGTATTCAAAGTGGCTTCTGTGGGGCTCCTTTTGAGGTCACTGTAGGGTGTTTGGAACGGGGAGGAACAGGGAATCTGAGTGTATGGGATTCCCTGCCTCTTTAATCTGGCTCATTTGTTCTCCATTATAGTTGTAGAACAGCAACTTTTTCTGATTAAAAAATGTAGGCTTTTGCATAAGGGTTTGAATCCACATTTTAAAAAAAGGGGTGAGATGTTTGAACACTGTTGGTCTAAGTAACAATTTGGGGAAATAAAGTTACATACATGGGAACTGGGGACACAAGGAGAACAATTTAGATCCTGGCCTGGTTCACAGAGTGGCTCAGAGAAGTAAACGTACCCATTGGCGATACCTGTTCTCATCTGCTCTACCTCCTTACCCTTGCACTTACCAGCATGCTCTTGACCATTACCTGCAGACCAATGTCTAGCATTTGATTTACTCATTATCTTGATTTTAGCCTTGTCTTTGATCTCATGGATTTCTGTATTTTACATCGAGAGACAGGATGTTGCATATCCTACAGAACCTCTGCTTGCCCCAGGCAAGTTGATGTCAAAATACTCTGTTACGTTGAACAACCTCAGGCTAACTAGTCAGCATGTGGAGAAAATAATATGAAATGTTACATAATTTAACCGATTATTCAGTGGTCATGTAGAAAGGTCTTTCATTGCTGCAGCAAATTCATTGTTTCTCTGATGAAGATCAGTATGTAGGGAGATTGAAAGGAAGAAATGCAAAAATGTTCCAAAGGAATCTTTCAGGAATTGATTTTGTCAAAGGAAAGCATTAGCTTGATTAAGCTTGAACAGGTAGCATTATTAAGCTAATTTTAGTACTCTCCTACCCCACCATTTTGATCCTGTTTTGACTATTCAGATGTGTTCACCTGTCTCTTTCTTTCTATGTTTCATTGTCTCTTCTCTTTTCCTCATTCTCTCTTGCCTTTTCCCTCTTTTCTATTCGTTCTTTCCCTCCTTTGACCTTTTCCCCGTTCCTTCTCTCTAGTAAATTGTTTATGGTTTTCACATGCATTAACTAAGAAATAAATATAATATTTGCTTCAAGTATTATTGACACAAATAACCTCCATGGAATAAAACTGACAATGTCTTAAATTGCACATCATAAAATTTGTTATTGATTAAAAATTAATTGAGGGATTAGATCCTGACAACACTTGTACCTGACAAATCTTACCCAGTAGTATTGGATGTGGTGGAAATAATAACCACAAAAGAAAACTCGCAAGGGGAGAAAATAATAAAAGTTGAATAGACAAAACCTTATTGATGAATGAAATTATAGTATTACAATAAATTAAAGAAAAAAAGAGCTGGCCTAATTCTGATTAAAGTATATTAATAAACATCCTCAGGGTCAAAATTTCCTCAGAAACAAAAATGACAGGGTCAAAATGGTGGGGCTAAAAGGTCCTGTAAAAACTGATTTTTATGTACCAATTTATCTTGTAGAACTTTCCATGTCTTTAAATATTCAGCTGTAGTATTTTTCAATGGCTGTATGGCATTACGCTTTGTGCAAATGAAATACTTTATTTAACTAGTTTTCTATTATTACATTCTCTACATATCTTACTGTTTCGATTGTTTTACAGTTTTTGCTGTTGTAATTCTGTGAAGAATAAGTGGGTGACAAAATTTCTGTTAGGTAACGTTTCTTAAATCTTCCTATTTTTGTATAGGTTTCAGAAATAGATATTATCTGAAAATCTGCTATGAAGTAAAAGAGACTCTATTATTTCATTTGAGTTCTGCATTAAGACTATTTTTAAAATATGGCTTTTGTATTAAATTAAAGCTTTTCTTTAACTTCCACTGCTGCCTGTGAGTGTGACAAAACATGAGACAGTGTCTGATCTTGGCTTTTAAAATAAGCAAACCCCAAATACCTCAACTCAAACAGCTCAAAAACAGCATGAAAAGATTGAAATGTCACAGAGGAGCTGCTAGGATTTAATCAGTGGGAATTTATTTGACTTGTGCTTATTCCAGAGCTATTTATAGTCAAAGGTAAATACAATTTTAGGTCTCCTTTTGAAACCACAGGCAGAACCAAATGTAGTTTCTGCAAGAGGCTAGAAGAAATGGGTTGGGAATAAACTCATTTCATACTCATTGCTTAGCATAGTGAACACAATTCATGAATAGTTGTTAAATGAGTAAATTAATGAAAAATGAATATTATTTTCATAATTTGTGACAAGCAAGATATCTACTAAGTCTCTCACCCAGCACCAAGCACATCAAATTCAGGCATTTAACCTGAATTCTTGATAAATAAATGAAGAAAAACACACTTTTCTACCACCTTGAACATGACTGAGCATTTACACTTGATCTTAGCCCAAAGGCGAGAAGCAATATGACTGAGCATTAAAAAACATCTGAGACCAATGTGATCATATTTTAGCACTTGTTAAGTTCAGTAGCCAATGGTATGGATGGGGGCTTTTGGTGTGTGTAACTGGCGATGGGTGGATGCTATGAATGAATGCTATGAGGGAATTAGGGTACCCTCCAGAAATAACCACAGTGTATAAAGCATCTCCTATGTTCTGTGTGCTAGGTACTCTCTCATTTTATAAATGAAGAAACAGACTGAGAATGTTTTTTAAAAAAGGAATAAAAACTCTCTCAAGGTTTCAAGACAAAAGGTGTAGCAGGTATAGCTACCAACTTCCATATGATCCCCAAACTCACGAATTCCATTATATCTACAGCATCTCATACAAGTTTATAATCCAATAAAGCTTCTTAAGATCACTCATAATCCCACTACCCAGAGACAGTTGCTTGTATTTTCTACAATTTTGGGAATCACATCTATTTTCACAGAAATATACAGTATTTGGGATTAGACTTTTTGTTCTGCATTACAGTTTTCTTTTATTCTTTTTCTTTTAGCAATATATTGGAAGATTTCCTCATAAATTTTTTTTTCAGCATATAAGTAAGTGGCCACTTCCCCAACCCCCATACGTGGTAAGTAAATTATAAAGTCTTTGAGGATAGGGACTTTTAAGGAAAATGCATCTACTATAGTGTTTAGGGTAATGTTGGATATGAAACAATTATTACTATTACTCTAGGCGAATTATATAGTATTCATTTTGTGTTAGGCATTGGTCTAATTGTATTATGTGGATTAATTCATTTAGCTTTCAGAAACTATCTATAAGGCAATACTATTATTATTCCATTTTCCACATGAAGAAAGTGCCCAGGTCAAAGTTAGTAAGGGATGGAGGCGAGTTCTAACCCAAGTGGCCTGGCTCCGGAATACTTGCTCCTAACCACCATGCTCATCCTCTGAAAATAGACCCACAATGAATACTTGTCAACTCTAGGAAATGGAGAGTAAAGGTAATTATGGGTATGCCTTGACATCTCTCATGTGTAAAAAACTCACAATTCACCCTCCTTGCTCTACTGCCTAAATTCTAGACTGCTCTGCTAAAGCTTTTACATTTAAAAACAAATTCATCCTTATTTCTCCCAATTTCCTTTCCCTTTGAACTTTTGGTTTATTGCAATTGAATACATGAACACAAAATATCCATTCCCTTTTTTGCCTTGACTCTATCCAAATTCTATCCCCAGTGAAGGCCTAGCTCAGTTCCTACATTCTTTTTTTTTCCTGAGTCGGAGTTTCACTGTTGTTGCCCAGGCTGGAATGCAATGGCGTGATCTCGGCTTACCACAACCTCCGCCTCCTGGGTTCAAGCGATTCTCCTGTCTCAGCCTCCCGAGTAGCTGGGATTACAGGCATGTGCCGCCATGCCTGGCTAATTTTATGTTTTTAAAGTAGAGACGGGGTTTCTCCATGTTGGTCAGGCTGGTCTTGAACTCCCGTCCTCAGGTGATCCACCCGCCTTGGCCTCCCAAAGTGCTGGGATTACAGGCATGAGCCACCGCGCCCTGACTAGTTCCTACATTCTTGATGAAGCACTCTGTCTCCTTTAGGCCTTATTGTCCGTTTCTCTTCTCTGAGCCCTTCTGATCTAATATTAAGTGAGGATTTGCTCTTGTCCATATTTATGTTTCTTACTGCCTCCAAAAAAATGCTTGATTCATGGCAGGCAGGAAACCGATATTCCTTTGTTGCATGAGCAAATGGCCAAATGAATAATTGAGACTTACACTGTTTTACAACTTATTGCATCTGCAGTCATCCTGTCTCTGCAGATACACTGTAAGATTTTGGCAGAGAAGGATTAACTTTTGACCATTTCTTCACTCCTCAAAGTGCCTGAGACTAAGTAAGTCTGTACTGGGTTGTTAGCCAATATTTGCAGTTGTGTCCCAGCTAGGAGTTTTTTTTTTTTTTTTTTTTTTTTTTTTTTTTTTTTTTTT
>NC_037679.1:48450292-48522287 GCF_003255815.1 Theropithecus gelada | reverse complement strand
TTTTTTTTTTTTTTTTTTTTTTTTTTTTTGAGACAAAGTCTGGCTCTGTCGCCCAGGCTGGAGTGCAGTGGCAAGATCTCGGCTCACTGCAACCTCCCCCTCCTGGGTTCACACCATTCTCCTGCCTCAGCCTCTTGAGTAGCTGGGACTACAGGCGCCCGCCACCACGCCCGGCTAATTTTTTGTATTTTTAGTAGAAACGGGGTTTCACCATGTTTGCCAGGATGGTCTCAATCTCCTGACCTTGTGATCCACCCGCCTCGGCCTCCCAAAGTGCTGGGATTACAGGCGTGAGCCACCACGCCTGGCCCCAGCTAGGAGTTTTAAGTAGTAGAGAAGAAGCTGACCTTTTTTACTTTCTTTTTTTTTTTAGATGGAGTCTAGCTCTGTTGCCCAGGCTGGAATATGGTGGCGAGGTCTTGGCTCACTGCCACCTTTGCCACCCAGGTTCCAGAGAGATTCTCCTGCCTCAGCCTACTGAGTAGCTGGGATTACAGGTGCCCATGACCACGCCCAGCTAATTTTTGTATTTTTAGTTGAGACAGGGTTTCACTGTGTTGGCCAGGCTGGTCTCGAACTCCTGACCTCAGGATCCGCCCACCTCGGCCTCCAAGTGTGAGCCACCGTGCCCAGACAACCTTTTTTCTTAAAAAAAAAAAATATATATATATATACACACACACACACACACACACACACACACACACACACATATATGAGATCTACTTTTCCTTTTATTAAATGTGCTTAATTTCTTATTTATTTGTATTTTTGATTTGCTTGTTAAAATATATATTACAGAATTGATTGATTGATTTTAGAGACAGTCACCCAGGCTGAAGTGCAATGGCACTATCATAACTCACTGTAACCCACAACTTCTTGGTTCAAGTGATCCTCTTGCCTCAGCTGCCTGAGAAACTGGGATTACAGGTGTGTGCCATCACATTCGGCTAATAATATTATATATATATATATGTTAGATGCAGTCTGGCTCTGTCACCTAGGCTGGAGTGCAGTATATGTATGTGTGTGTGTGTGTATATATATATAATAATTATTATTTTTTTGTAGAGGCAGGGTCTCACTATGTTGTCCAGGGCAGTCTTGAGCTTCTGGTCTCAATAAATCCTCCTGCTCTGGCCTCCCAAAGCTTTGGGATTATAAACATGAGCCACTGTGCCCAGCCCAAGCATTGTTTTAAATGAATCACTATTTTCATGGTTTTAAAGAATAAAAAGGATCTTTGCATAGCATGACAGACAAATCTGGTTGTTGCGATTTTCCTACTTCCCAGCTAGAGTTGAGGATACTAGTCATGCATTAAGTAAGATTTTTTTGGACAGATAACTTAATTATTTAAACTGTTTTAATTGGAATTATTAATGCTTCTTGACCGAGAAATGTAACACACACAAAGACATGCACAAAACAAAAATATATATGTAGCTCAATAATTTATCACAAAGAAAACACAGGTATACTCATTACCCATGTCAAGAAATAGAGTATTAGCAGCATTATGGATTCCTTTTATACCCCTCGGATCATTGGCTCTTCCCTTCCTCTAAAAAATAATGGCTATCTGGGCCCTTAGGATAATCATGTCTTTGTTTGTCTTTATAGTTTTATCACCAAACATGGATCCTTGTAGTTTAGTTGTGCCTGTTTTTAAACTTCTATAAATGGAATCATTGAGTATGTATTTTTTGGAAACATGTTTTGTTATGCTTAGCTTACATTTGGGAGATTCATCTATGCTGTTCTATATGGTTGTAGTTCATCTATATTCATTGCTGAATAGTATTGCATATTGTATTCTGTGACTATGCCTCAAATTATTTGCCCATTTTACTGTTGATAGAATTTTTAGTTGTTTTTATGTTTTGATCTCAGGAATAATGTTACCACAGATTTATTGTACAAATTTTTGATGCACATATGCACCCATTTCTATTGGTTATGTGTAAGAGTGAAATTCCTAGTTCAGAGAGTAACATACAGTAACACATTGTCAGCTTTATGAGATAATGCTAGGCTGCTTTCCAAAGTGGTTATACTATGTCAGTTTACATTTCTACCAGCAATGCATACACTCACATCATTGCCAACATTTTGTATTGTCAATCTTTAAAATGTTTGCCACTCTGGTAGGTATGCTGTGTTATCTTATTATGACTTTAAATTGCAGTTTCACAATTATTAATATGGTTGAGAAACTTCATAGGTTTACTGATAATTTGCATATCTTCTCTAGTATAATTTCTGTTTAAATATTTTGCCCATTATTCTCTTGGACTTCCTGTTTTTTTCTTATTATTTGTAGAAATTCTTAATAATTTCTGGAAATATGCTCTTTGTCAAATATGTTTTACAAAGATCTCCTACTCTGGCTTACTTTTTCGCTCTATTAATTAGTATACGTTTCGATGAACAGAAGTTACTAATTTTAATTTAGTCAAATTTATCAATTTTTCTTTATGAATAGTGCCTTTTGTGTCTTCTATTTAAGTAATGTTTCCTTATCTTGAGGTAATAAATATATTGTTTTATATTGCCTTCTAATAACCTTTATCATTTGATTTTTATACTTATATCTATAACTCACCTAGAATTTGGTTTTATGCATAGTGATAGGAACCAGGTTTCGTTTTTTTCCATATGAATATTTAATTGGCACAACACTATTTGATGAACAGATCATCTCTTCTCCCATTATTCTTCAGTGCCACTATTGTCCATGAATGCGTGGATCTCTTTCTTGGCTCTTTATTCCGTTTCGTTGGTCAATATCTGTTTCCCAACACAACCCTGCATTACTTGCTATTGCTTTATGATGTCTTGATATCTAGCAGAGTCTTGTCTTCTTGGAGTTTCTTAGCTTTTCTTGGTCTTTTGAATTGCCATATACATTGTAAGATGAGCTGTCATTTTCAGCAAAGAACCTGATGAAATTTTGATTGGGATTTTACTGACTATATAGATTAATTTGGGGAACATTAATAAATGCATAACATTGAGTTTCTCAATCCATGAACATGATTTCTCCTTTCATTTATATAGGTCTCCTCTATGTTAATTTCTGTGGAGAGATTTTTTTCGATACTTTGTTAGATTTACAATTTTTTTGAAGTTTAACAATGTTAATTAAATGGAATCTTAAATTTTTATTTATTTTTAATTGACACAAAATTGTATGTATTTATGGGATAGAGTGTGATGTTTTAATGCATGTATACATTGTGTGGTGATCAAATCAAGGTATTTAGCATGGTCATAACCTCAAACATATATTTTTTTGTGGTGAGAACATTCAAAATCTTCTCTTCTTGTTCCTTTGAAATATACAATACAATATTGTTAGCTATAGGCACCCTACAGTGCAACAGAACACCGGGATTTATTCTTCCTACCTAACTGTAACTTTGTACACATTGACCAACCTCTTTCCATCCCCCTCTCTCCCACCCTCCCCAGCCTCTGGTCACCACTAATCTACCCTGTGCTTCTTTGATATGAGCTTTTTTAGACAAATGAGTGAGATCATGTGGCATTTGTCTTTCTATACTTGGCTTATTTCACTTAACATAATGTCCTCCAGGTTCACCCATGCTGCTGCAAATGATAGGATTTCACTTTTTTAAATGGATGTCCAGTATTATTTTGTGTTTCTTTCCACATTTTCTTTATCCATTCTTCACTGATGGACATGTGGGTTGATTCTGTTTTGTGACTATTGTGAATAGTGCTGCAAAAAGACATGGGAGTGAAGACATCCCTTTAACATTCTAGTTTCATTTCCTTTGGATAAATACCCAGCAGTGGAATTGCCAGATCATATGGTATTTCTATTTTTAAGTTTTTGAGGAAACTTCATACTGTTTTCCATAATGCTGTAACAATTTACATAATCACTAACAATGTACGGTGGTTTCCTTTTATCCACATCTATGCCAGCATTTGCTATTTTTTGTCCTTTTGATGTTAGCCATTTTAGAGTGAGCTGTTATCTCATTGTGGTTTTGATTTGCATTTCCCTGGTAATTAATGTTGTTGAACATTTTTTCATGTGCTTATCCATTTCTGTGTCTTCTTTTGAGAAATGTCTATTCAAGTGCTTTGCCCATTTTTAAATTTGATTGTTTGCTTTTTTTGCTATTCAGTTGTTTGAGTTCCATATATATTCTGGAAATTAACCCCTTGTCAGATGCATGCATATACTTTCCCTTTTCTGTAGGTTGTCTCTTCACTCTGTTGATTATTTCTTTTGCTGTGCAGCTTTTTAGTGAGGCATAATCCCATTTATCTGTTTTTATTTTTGTTGCCTGTGCTTTTGAGTTCTTATTTTAAAAATTCTCATCTAGACCAATGTCATAAAATGTTTCCCCTATGCTTTGTTCTGGTAGTTTTTTAGGATTAGGTCTCACATTTAAGTCTTTAATCCATTTTGAGTTTGATTTTTGTGTATGATGAGAATAGGAATCTAGTTTCATTCTTCTGCATGTAGTTATCCATTTTCTTCAGCATTATTTATTGAATACACGTTCTTGGTGCCTTTGATGAAGATGAGTTGGTTGTAAATGTGTTGATTTATATAAGTGTACTCTATTCTGTTCCAATGGTCTATGTGTCTGTTTTCATGCCAGTATTATGCTGTCTTGGTTACTATAGCTTTGCAGTATATTTTGAAGTCAAATAGTGTAATACTTCCAGCTTTGTTCTTTTTGCTCAACGTTGCTTTTGCTATTTAAGATCTTTTGTGGTTCCATATAAGTTTTAGGATGGTTTCCGTTTTTGTGAAGACTGTCGTTGGCATTTGCATAGGGATGGCATTGAATCTGTACATCATTTTGGGTAGTATGGACATTTTAACAACATTAATCCTTCCAATCCATGAACATAGAATATCTTTCCATTTATTTCTATCCTCTTCAATTTCTTTCATCAGTGTTATAGTTATCACTGTAGAACTTTTTTTTTTTTTTTTTTTTTTCCTCCTGGTTAAACTATTCCTAGGAATTTTTTTTTTCAGCTAGTGTAATTATTATAATTGCTTTCTTGAATTCTTTTTCAAATAGTTCATTATTGATGTACAAAAATGCTACTAATTTTTATATGTTGATTTTGTATCCTGCAAATTTACTGAATTTGTTAGTTCTAGCAGTTTGAAGAGTTGTAATTTATTTTAACTATTGTTGGTGTGTAGCAATGCCTTGAACTGTTGTATTTTGACTTTGTACTCAGTAACGATTCTAATCTTACCTATTAATTTTTATAATTTAACCATAGATTCTTTTGGATTTTCTATTTACTTAATCATATTGCCTGAGAATAATGGCAGCTACATTTCTTCCCTTTTCTTTAAGTTTTACTAATTTTTATTGGCTAGAACATTTAATTCAATGTTGATAAACGTAATGACAAGAGGCACCATTGTCTTGTCTTATACCTAGTCTCAAAGGGGAAGTTTTAATTACTGCACCATTAAGTGGAAATTCTTGAATGTTGGGGTTGGTGTTTTCAGCCATTATCCTCCAAATACTGCTTCCATCCCAAGCGTCTTTTTTTTTTTTTTTTTTGAGATGGAGCCTCACTGTTGCCCAGGCTGGAGTGCGGTGGCACAATCTCGGCTCACTGTAACCTCCATCTCCCGGGTTCAAGTGATTCTCCTGCCTCAGCCTCCTGAGTAGCTGGGATTACAGACATGCACCACCATGCCCAGCTAAGTTTTGTATTTTTAATAGAGATGGGGTTTCACCAGGTTGGCCAGGCTGGTCTTGAACTCCCAACTTCAAGTGATCCACCTGCCTCAGCCACCCAAAGTGCTGGGATCCAACTGTTTTTTATCTTTTTCATGAATCTTATTATGTATGTTAAAATTTCTCACTGCATCAGATCTCTCTTTTTCCATACTTCTATATCTTGTTGTATTCTATTTCTTTTGATCTAACCTTCAGTTTATTAATTTTCTCTTCACCTCATCTAATCTGTTATTAAACTCAACCATTGCATTCTTAAGTTCAATTGTTGTATTTTCAATTAAGCTTTTAGAGCTTCTACATGGCTCTTTGTTAAGAGTTTCAAGTTTTCTCCCAAAATTCTCAAACTTGGGGTTTTATCTCCTCTAATATAGTAAATATTGTTGTTGTTGTTGTTGTTGTTTTTTTAAAAACTGTGCCTGTGGTAAGTCTGACATCTTAAAGTCACTGTTACTTGAATTCTATTCTCTATGTTTTTAAACTGTTTTTTTTTTTTTTTTTTTTTTTTTTTTTTAAGACAGAGTCTCGCTCTGTCACCCAGGATGCAGTGCTGCAGTGGTATGTTCTCACTTCAAGTTCCACCTCCCAGGTTCACCCCATTCTCCTGCCTCAGCCTCCCATAAACTGTATTTAACTTGTTATTTTATATTGTCTTGTACCTGGTTATGTTTTGTTTTATTTAGGACATTGTACACAATTGTTTGTAGAAATAATTGGAAGCCTAGCATGATGTTACCTTATTTCAAAGACAATTAATATTTGCCTCTGCCAGGCTTCTGATTATGCTTGCCATCTGGAGATGATGCTAAGGGGAGTTGTAATTCTTAAAAGGCCTATTTCTGGCTCATCCTTAAGGTATCATCTTTTGGGGTCCTGATAGAAAGCAATGAAGGTTCACCTGGTTTCTCTTCCTTGGTGGACTCTGGTCCCAGACTTTGTCCTTCTTGCTCTGGCAGATTGTCAAAATCATCCCAGCTCAGTTGCTCAGCTTCTTATCCACTTTTTCCAGAACTGGCACAAATCTCCAGAAGAAGTGTAGCCCTGAATGCGAAGTTATTCTTTCTGGATTTCTGCCTTCTCCTGGGTCTTGGTCCTTCTTCACTACCATGTTTATTCTTCCTTGTCTTCAAGTAGAAGTTCTTATAACTTAGAACTTGTCCTCATTACATTATTACTAAAATAAAAATTTCCCTGTGTTCCTGACTTCAGACTTGATTTCTTACTCTCCATTCTCTATACTTTTTGAAGGAGTGACACTTTCAAAATTTAATCATATTGCTACTTTTTACACTTGATCTTAGCCAAAAGGCCAAGAAGCAATTCATATTGCTACTTTTTGAAAAGAACTACAAAGTAAGTTGCTTGGATATTTGAAATCCTAGCTACTTAAAGTCAACAAAATGATCAGCATTTGTTGAAGAGATGAACTGGACATGTTCATGCATACCAACATACAGCTAGAAAAGCCTACTGTTGAAAATAGGCTATTGAAAATTACTGTCACATTTGACTTTCCTGTATCATAAAAAAATTTAATTTCTTTTAATTTCAAAATAGTTATATTAATGTTGATTTTGTTAATTTTTTTGTTTTTGTTTTTGAGACGGAGTCTCACTCAGTCACCAAGCTGGAGTGCAGTGGTGCAATCTTGGCTCACTACAACCTCTGCCTCCCGAGTTCAAGCGGTTCTCCTGCCTCAGCCTCCTGAGTAGCTGGGACTACAGGCACGCAGCACCACACCTAGCTAATTTTTGTACTTTTAGTAGAGACGGATGTTGGCCAGAATGGTCTTGATCTCTTGACCTTGTGATCCACCTGCCTCGGCCTCCCAAAGTGCTGGGATTACAGGCGTGAACCACCATGCCCAGCCAATTTTGTTAATTTTAAAAAGGTTATATTATTATTAGATTGGTACTCCTTAGTAGCCTTAAAATAACAAACCATCCAAATTACTGGAATAAAAAGAGCAAACTGATAAAGGGACAAGCTTGGGCTTCATATCTCTTTTGGATTTTTGAAAATAACAGCTGGTGGAGAAAAAATATTTATAAAAATGTTTAACAGTTCCCTTTTAATATTTTTATCAGAAATAACTATTGACAGGATTTATGCCAAATAGAAAGATATCCTATTAATTGACAGACACATTAAAATTAAAAATAAAAACTAAATAGTGAATATAATTGATTGTCTCCCTAGGACTGGTAATGCATTTTTGTTTTTAGTTGTAATCAATAGATATGAATGAGGCTCTACCAAATGCTATTCACAGTTCAGCAGCCTGAGTACCTTTTTAAAACCGTGTAATTCAAATCAGTCCTACAATGACTGCCAATTGTATTTAGAAACAAATACCCAATCATCCAATCATTTCATGACTCTCAAGAACCTACATAACCCATATAATTCAACCCCACTCTCCCTCTTCTCTCCTTCATTAGATGACAGCCCTTTCTGGCTTTCTTCGTGCTCCTTCAATATACCAAGATTGTTCCCATTACACATTTTCGCACTTGTTGATCCATTTGCCTGGAAGTTTCTGTCCCCAGTTTTTCTCTTGACTGACCTTATTTTTGTCATGCAGGTTACAACTTAAGCTACTCAATGAGACCTTATCTCACAGTCTAAATTAACTTCCCCTCATCTCTGCTGTTCCTCGTTCAATCCCATTGCATCAACTTATTTAATTTTCTTAATAGCATGGATCTTTATCTGAAATTATGCATTTATTTGTTTACTTGACTGCACTCTTTCCTCTTTTAGTAAATAGGGATCTATTTTCCAGTGCCTAGTACAGTGCCTGTTACACAGTAGGTCTTGAAAATAATGCTTGATGAACTCTCAAACATGATATCTAAAAGGCTGTGGCAAACCGTATTGCTTAATTTAATAGAGAATTCTATTGCCTAGATCAGCAAATTTAATGTTAGAGAAAATTCATTAGAGTGAGATTCCCCGTGGGGAAAGAATTCTGGCCTACAAGGTATGAAATATCTAACTTTAAATGAGGACCAGTCTTTGTTCAAGGCAAGTGTTTAAACTTGCCTGGAAAAAAATATATGTACACAGACACACATACACACATGCACACATTCATATGGAAAATGAGATCATTCATATTCTCTTGAGAAGAAATGTTGAGGTAATTCTTTCATAAAAAATATTATCTGAACAGCATTTACCCTCTGTCAAACACTCAGTATATATTTTAATTGATTTAAAGTAACAACCTTTCTATTTAAATAGGCAAAATATATCCCCTAATTCTCGCCCTCAAATGGCATACACACATGAACATACTTTTTCAGGACTGGATGACAGAGAAGAAAAATACTGGTACTAAGACTGTAATGAACTTTCCAGTTACCATGGCTACCTTTAATTAAAGTCTATATATGGGAGCCCCTAAATCTAGCTAAAAATGTGTAATGATGCTCATCTTGCATAGTATTGGGATTAATAATTAAATCCATTTATGATTTCAGTATTACAATACAAATCTGCCACTGTCTATCTGGTGAAATGTGGTCTTCGCTGTTGTAGGCAAAATTCTAAGATGGACTCCAAGCTTCCTGCCCCTTGGGGTATTCATCTTATATAACCTTCCACTCTTGCCTATGGGCAGGACTGTGAATATGATGGATTTCACTCCTGTGATTAGGTTATGTTATATAGGAAAGGTGAAGAGTTTTTGCAAATGGAATATAGGTCCCATATTAATTGGTTACGTTGCTTAAAGAAAGGAGATTATTCTGGGTGAGCCTGACAGAATCAAATGGGCAGCTCAGCTCTGTATGGAGGAATGCATGACATGCACATGGCTCAGTTTTGCACCAAACATTTCAGGGGACATGGCTAGTACACACATTTCATCATTTTAATTTCACTATAGGTACATGCTATTAGTGAAGTAAATCCTTCCAGAAAAATAAAGAACTTTTTTTTCCCCCCCAAGACAGAGTCTTGCTCTGTTGCCCAGACTGGAGTGCAGTGGCACAATCTCAGCTCACTGCAACCTTCATGTCTTGGGTGCCATCAATTATACCTCAGCCTCACAAGTAGCTGGGACTACAGGTGCATGCCAATATGCCCAGCTAATTTTTGTATTTCTAGTAGAGTAGTGGCTTCACCATGTTGGTCAGGCTGGTCTCAAACTCCTGCAGAGATCCACCCACTTCAGCCTCCCAAAGTGCTGGGATTATAGGAATGAGTCACTGCACCTGGCCAAACTTTTTATAATTTAATAATTCCTTGCTAATTTTGCTCTTCTTCATTATACTTTTGAATGTAATATTACCTGCAAGTGGTTCCTTCGGTTCTTTGTGTCAGTCATAATCTGCCCGTGTCCTTCACACACAGCAAAGCCTTAAAAAACCTTATGTGATGAGAACAATATGACATGGCTTCACAGACCCAGTGCCTGTGAAATTGTACAATAGGCCACAATTAATTAGGCTGAAGATAATTGTGAATATTTTTGGACTGGTAAATGTTTGGAAAGGCAAGATTCTTGAAACTGTCAAGCTGACATATTCACATATTTGTGCAAGAGACAGCAGGGGGCAGATACAGTGCTAACCATTAGGATGTGTTATGTTTAAAAGGAACATTAATTCTATTGTTTTTGATTTAAAAGCAAACTATATCCACATCGCATGCTGCGATTCCATTCAATGCTCCACAACACCCGCTTTCATTAAGTACTTTATTGCCTTCTATTCATCCCTTTCCCAAGTCATGGGCTCACTCCACAGCCATCTCCCAGTTGTTCCTATCTTTAAGAAGGGGCTCATTTCCCTTCGTTATGAGTGTTTTCTTTTCTGGTTCCTAATTATTTTACTGCATTAGTCTAAGCTGTTAGGAAAGTATCTCCAAGAACAGACTTAATGAGAGTGACAGATTTTGACTTTCATACAAAATTATAAACCTGTGTCCATGGAAACAGAAGGAAAAGCAAAACCTGAGATTCCCTTCCTTTGTATCTTGCTGTGTGGCACAATGAAAAATAACCACAGTGGTAATAGCAGAATTACTTGTTGCAGCAAATCCAATATTCCAGGTGCTGGGAAGGCACAGTCCTACAACCTATGGATTTTTTGTCGAATACAAAGGGGGCAAATTCAAACATGTTTCAGACACTATAAATCTCAGTATGTGATTCTGATCTATTATAACCTGAAAGCATTAGAATGTTAGGTTGTAATTTGGTTGTAATTTGTTTGGATACAATTACTACATCATCACCTTGGGTTAAGGCTTTAAAGTACGAATTTTGCAGGGGACACAAACATTCCGTCCATAACAACTTTCTTGCTTATTTATATGTATGCAATTGTAATGGCCATGAAAATTTGCCATTGACATTGTCAAGAGAACTGCTATGGGGAGCAGAGCTGACTGAGAGTCTCAGTCACCCTTCCTTAGAATTCAGACTTTCGATGGCTGTCCCCAGCCAATAGCTGCATATTGGTGGGATCTGAGGCTTTTCTAACAACAAATTTTGGCCCACCAACTCCTCGTTCATCTGGCTGAAAGTTTCATAGCACTGCCCTGCAGACTGAGACACTTCCTATCCAATTCTCTTTTTTGTCCCCTTCTTTCGCAGCCATCACACATGCATCTTACACTTGAGCCTTTCGCTGGCTACTTCTGCTCCCTCCTCTTTCTCCTTCTTCAGCATTTCCCCCAGCAGATATCTTGCATATCTAATCACATCTTTTTTTTCCCTTCGTTACACGGATATGTTGTGTGGTGGTAGCGTTTGGGCATCCAGTGTACGCATCATCCAAATAGTGAACATTGTACCCAATGAGTAATTTTTCAGCTCTCACCAAAATTTGGAGTCCCCAGTGTCTGTTATATCCCTCAGCATGTCCATAATCACATCTTGAGGTCTGCTTCTCAGAGAATCTCAACTGGCACCACTGCCTTTTTCCCAAAAAATAAAATAAAATAAAATAATTTACACAGAAGCCAGTAATATATCAAGCCATTTAAAATAGGCAATGAAAATTAGGAAATTAGGAAATGGGAAAATAAAGAATGCAGAATTGAGCTCAAAGAGGGTTGATTAATTTACAGAATGAATATCATGTATGGGTCACATATCTAGCTCCAAGAATAAAGTATAACTGCCAACAGAAAGTGAAAACATATGAATAAGATGGTTTCTGTTTTTGCAGTTTAGAATAATAAGTAATAACCTAAGGACCAGATGATACTGGGAAATGAAAAATCTCTTACCTCCAAAGTAATTTTGACATATTTTGATTATCTCTGTTAGTGACTTATAGGAGTGGTATGGATATAGTCAGCTCATAATAATTTTTAAAAATCAATTTCATTTTGCTTTGGATACAATAATATAACCTATATTGTATTAATATGTAATATATTTTATAGCAACTTTTCCTTTAAAATATTTTTCTTAGATTAATATTATTATAACATTAGTTGGTTTATACCCTAAATTTTAGGTTGGATAACAGTGATAGAAAGAGATTCATTCTGGAATTAAAATATGGATCATTAACAGTATAAGCCTATATCTATCTATCTATCTATCTATCTATCTATCTATCTATCTATTTTTTAAGATGGAGTCTCGCTTTGTCACCAGGTTGGAGTGTAGTGGCACCATCTTGGCTCACTGCAAGCTCTGCCTCCCAAGTTCAAGCAATTCTCCTGCCTCAGCCTCCAGAGTAGTTGGGACTACAGGCACACACCGCCACGCCTGGCTAATTTTTTTTTTTGTATTTTAGTACAGATGAGGTTTCACCATGTTACCAAGGCTGGTCTCGAACTCCTGAGCTCAGGCAATCCGACAGCCTCGGCCTCCCAAAGTGCTAGGATTACAGGCGTGAGTCACTGCGCCTGGCTGCCTTATAATATTAATTAATCAGAAGTATATTGCTGGGTGCAGTGGCTCATGCCTGTAATCCCAGCACTTTGGGAGGCTGAGGTGGGTGGATTACTTGAAGTCAGGAGTTCGAGACCAACCTGGCCAACATGCTGAAACCCCATTCCTACTAAAAATACAAAAATTAGCTGGGTGTGGTGGTGGGCGCCAGTAATCCCAGCTACTTGGGCAGCTGAGGCAGGAGAATTGCTTGAACCCGGGAGGTGGAGGTTTCAGTGAGTGGAGATTATGGCACTACACTCCAGCCCCGGCAACAGAGTGAGACTCTCTCAAAAAAAAAAAAAAAAAAAAAAAAAAAAAAGATATGTAGTATGTTGTTTGCTTGCAGGCCCGTCGTGTCCTTATGGGCTTCCTATATAAGTCAAAGTGGTTTGTGTCATCTCAGTCCAATCTCAGACTGAAATCTCTATCTGAATAATACTAAAGTACATTCAACAGTCATAAAAATATGTTACAAATTTATTTTACTCATATGCAATATTGTATTCCACTCTGATGACTACCTTTTTATGTCATTTTTTGTGGAAAAGTAACTTTCTGCCAGAAAAGAATCTGGTGTTAGAGTAGACTAAGTTGAGCCTAAGTCAACTGCAGTTTTATTGAAAAAGGCCAAACATGACACAGGGATATATTACCATACTTGCAGAACTCTGTATGGATAAAATAGCAGTATAATGCTGACGTACTGCAGAGGCTGATTAATGGTGGTTAAATGCAGGACTCTGCAGTTAATAAATGTTAGCAATCATCATCATACCACCATCCTAACTTTTTTCTATCAGCCATTATCTTTTAAACCTTTTCTAGGGGAACATAATTCAGGAAGTTTTAGCCAATCGCTTTGAGGAAGAAGGCAATCAAATTCAATCTACAGTTATTACTGTTATTACTGTTGTCCCTCCAATACTTATTAAATATAGTAGAGCTTTGATGGCTGCTTTCTTTTTCTTATCTCCATTTAAAAATTATGAGCTCATTATTGTATATAATCTTTACTTTTTAGCACCAAACACTGTTTGAACTCTGAATTGGGAATTCAACTGATATTATGTTAATGACTTGAATTAGTCAGATTTGGTGCTAATCAGATCATTTCGATAATAGGTCAAATTCTCAGCTGTACAATTTAGGCAGAATCTAGGAGTCATTCAGGAGAAAAGCAAAGTTCACTAAAGTGCTAATATGACTTTAAAAATTCAGGGTATAATTTACATACTGTGATGATTAATTTAAGTCAACTTCACTGGGTTAAGCGATACCTGGATCGCTTGTAAAACATTATTTCTGAGTGTGTATGTGGGGGTGTTTCTGGAAGAGATGAATATTTGAATGGGTGGACTGAATAAAGCAGATGGCCTCTGCCAATGCAGGTGAGCATCATCAAATCTGTTTGAGAGCCTGAAAGCAATAAAATAGTGAAGAAAGGGTGAATTTACTCTTGTTTGGAACTCGAACATCCATCTTCTGTCCTTGGACATTGGAGATCCTGGTTTTCAGGCCTTTGGGCTCTGGTACTTATACCATTCCCCACCCGCCGCCTATTGGCTTTCCTGATTCTCCAGCTTGCAAATGGCAGGTTGAGGACTTTTGACCTCCATAATCTTAGGAGCCAATTCTCACAGTAAATCTTAATGTGCATGTGTGTGTGTGTGTGTGTGTGTGTGTGTTGTGTGTGAGTGTATGTATCCTATGTGAATGATAATATATGTGTGTATACCTTATTGGTTCTCTTTCTCTGGAGAATCCTGACAAACACACATACATTAATATGAATAGATCTTAAGTTCTATGAATTTTAGAGCATGAACACACTCAGGTAATCAATATCCAGTTTAAGAGATACTGCATTATCAGGAACCCAGAACCCTCCTTCATGCTCTGTCCCAGCCATTAAGTTCTCCCCTAGAAGTTACCAATATTCTTTTTATCATAAGACTATTTTTGTGAGTTTTTGAAACTTCTCTTTCTAGAGTGCTCTTTTTTGTAATGGTTTCTCTCATTCAACATTATAGTTGTAGTTGTGAGAGTCATCCATGTGATGTGTGACAAAAATTTCCTGTGTAGCAGTAATTTCCCTTATTTTAATTTTTATATAGTATTCATTATATGATGTGTTTATCCCTTCTACTCATAGACAACTGGGCTGTTTCCAGGTTTTGATTATTATGAATAATGCTGCTACAGGCATTCTTCTACAAGTGTTTTGTGCATGTATGTGTGCACTTGTGTAGAGTGTCTATATGAGCAGAATTCTGTGTCATGGAGTATATATATATCTATTTGGCTTTAATAGATACAGCTAGAGAGTTTTTCAAAGTAGTTGTACCAACTTGCATGACAACCAGAAATGTATGGGCATTCTGGTTACTCTATATGCTTGTAAACGTTTGATGTTACTTCTTACCCTTTGCTCAGATTCAGGACATACCTTATTATCATCTATAATATTCATCAAGGCAGAGGAAGAAGGCAATCAAATTCAATCTACAGTTATTACTGTAGATTGAAAATAAATATTATTTTTATTTATAATATATACAGTAATATAATATTACTGTAGATGGAAATAAATATAGTATATATACTATATGTATTTATATATTATATATTATATATAAATATATAAAAATATAACAGTATTTATATATAAATATATATAAATATAATGGTATTTATATATATAAATATACTGTAGATGGAAAACAAATATTAAAAAGTTTAGGAATAGAAGAAGATAAAAAAATGAAGCATAGGAAAGAAGGAAAAGTTGAGTTAAGGAGAGAATTCTGCATTTTTATCACTTGTGAAGAAACAAAATAAAATTCAACTCCTTTGAAAGAAAATTTCTTCCACCTGATTTGAAACTCTGATTTCTTGAATTATAAAGATGGGATGATAGAGCAAAGGTAAGTAAAATAAAAACAATAAGAAAATATAGAAGAAAATTAATAGGACTTCTCCAAGTAAGACCTAAATGTCATTGGAAGAGTCTATAAAACAAGTAGTAAGTTAGCATTAAGTATTTTGTAGTCTGTGCTCCTGTGTATCTCCACTGTCTGCTACTTCTTTATAAGGCATATGCACAATATCTTCACATAATTTTTTTGATATTAAAAAATTGGAAATTTGAAGAGAAAAAAGGAAGGTGAAGTCATATTCCTTCCTGTCCTTTCCTTTGTTTTTTCTTTTCACACCTCACGCATCTTTTCCCTGGGGAGTTGCATGAGGGTGACAGAGTGATTCACCATCTATAAAATATCCCAATGACTTGAGCAAAGTCTCTGATATGAGGTGACACAGCTGCCCCTGAGAAGATAATGCCGTAATGGTGAAGAGGCGATGCTAGATATTTTCTGGGCAAATGACTGTTGTTGATTTGTCCACCTAATCTCTTAGTTTTGAAGAAAGAAAAATCTAGTTTAATGGCTGTATGAAAGGAAATTCCCAAGGGGTTAAAAGCCTCCATGTATTTAAATCGTTTTGCTTACCTGGGTAATTTCTGTGTAGTAATACTAGCTTCAGTAAAAGCTGATTGGGAGACAGACACCACTGAACACAGAGGAACTGTGTCTCTTTGGGTTTGCTTGCTAATTCTGCCTCCCCACCTCCCCTCTCCACTAGCCATCTGGAAGAAGGGAACAGGCTTTGAGTTAAATTTGGAGATTTATGAGGCATGCGACGTGTAGTTGCTCTATTCATTTGAATTGAAAATTTGATCCAATTCTGGAGACTTCTCAGTTAGCATCAACCTTCTGGATTGAGCTATAAATCTATAAATGAGTTTATAACATTATTTGCTTTGATTATCAGGGCAGAGCAGTGTCTCACACTTAGCTAAAAAGCAACAGAGCAATAACACTTAAATTGCTGTTCTTGTCATCTTTCCTTTCAGCTAAGAATACTGAAAAACTTTAAAATAATTCTATACCTACATTAGCATAAATTGAACTAGTCCAGTAACCTCAAATCTTTTCCAGCAACTTCCTTGGTGCTGTCCTCATTATGTTAGCAAGATATTTCCTATTCTACTGTCCCAGAGGAGATGGAGTCAAGGTTTATAGACTGAAAATAAAGGGAAAAGAGAGGCATACTGCCATGAGGCAATT
Source organism: Theropithecus gelada (assembly GCF_003255815.1). Lineage (NCBI taxonomy): Eukaryota > Metazoa > Chordata > Mammalia > Primates > Cercopithecidae > Theropithecus > Theropithecus gelada. The sequence continues at coordinate 48,505,503 of NC_037679.1, read as the reverse complement.
AATATATCATTTCAGAGAATGCCAGAACACACAGTTTCTGTTACTATGACTTACCAATTTTTCTTTTCTTTTCTTTTCTTTTTTTTTCTTTTCTTTCTTTCTTTCTTTTTTTTTTTGAGATAGACTCTTACTCTGTTGCCCAGGCTGGAGTGCAATGGCCCGATCTCGGCTCATTGCAACCTCCACCTCCCAGGTTCAAGCGATTCTCCTGTCTCGGCCTCCCGAGTAGCTGGGATTACAGGCATGCACCACCATGCCCGGCTAATTTTGTATTTTTAGTAGAGACAGGGTTTCTCCATGTTGATCAGGCTGGTCTTGAACTCCTGATATCAGGTGATCCACCCACCTCGGCCTCCCAAAATGCTGGGATTATAGGCTTGAGCCACTGCGCCCGACCATGACTTACCAATTTTCTATTAATATATATTTTTATACCTACATAGTAGTGAAGGGTAAAAAACGCTAATGATAGCTCTCTAGAAGGCATGAACTTCTGGACTACCCAACCAGAGTTTGATAGCTAGAAAGGACAGTAGAGATCCCCTAGTTTAATCTTTCTGTTTTACAGATGAGGCAGTATGTGATTATAAATTTAATTGGGGTGATCAGATTCTATAAGTTTACAAAGTGAGTTAACTATACAGCCAGCAAAAATTGCATGTTGTAAAGGGTGGTTGCAGCAATTTTAATTTCCTGCCTTTTACTATAATAAATTAAGGTTACTTTTCTGAGTGTGATAAATACGAATGTGTGAATGAGAATCAGACCTTCTCATACAACATGTTATTTTACCACAAAATATCATCACATTATCATGGCCATCTCTCCACCTACTTATTTATTTATTCAATCAATATGTGCTATTTGCTAGATAATGTGTTGGTGGTGGCTAAGCCTGCAGAAGAAATAATATAGATGCAGTCTCTGTTTTCACGTGTGACATTTTTGATCAAAGGAGGGACACAGAGCCTATACGATGTTCCATTGATTCTAAGGCACACATTTTCCCCCTATATTTTTATGTCTCTAACATTAGTATACATCCTAAAATTGAAAGAGCATCATAGCTTTGTTGACGTTCCCTTTTCTCTTTTAGTGTGTCATATACTGGCTTGTTTGACAATTGCTGGCATCTTCAATTCTATGAGATACTGAAGGCACACATTATGGCAAATACTACTAAAAAAAAAGTGTTATGAGAGAGAATAACAGGGGACTTGCTTTAATTGGTTGGTGTGGGAAGCCCTCTGGAAAAGATGATGTGTAAGTTTGAAGAAAGAGAAGGCCCTGGTTGAGTGAAAGAGGTGACAAGAGCATGGTAGAAAGAGAAAACAGATTTTGTGCATGCCTGTGTGGGGGACTGTTGGTCTGTCTGAGGAATAAATGGAAGGCCAGTGTTGCTGGACCATAGTGAGCAATAGGGCCTTTCAAGAAGCCCAATTCTTTTAGCTTCTCGCAAACCTTTATTCTGGAAAGGCCTTTTTCAGATCAGCTGTACTGAAGGCATTTTTTCTGTATGTGTGTATCAGTGATATATGATGGAGTGAAGGCCATCATAGGTCTGTTACTGCTTGGGAAAATCAGTCCAAATTTGACCTTTTTATTAAAATGATTTTTAACCTAAGTGTTGGGAATGCATGCAGTTATAATTGAGCCGAGATACTTGGCTTTTTTTGGAATTATGTAACAAGGAAATGTTTTCTCCTATTTTGGCTTTATTCTTCTTTGATATCTTGCTATTGTAAACCAAGTGCGATAGACCTTTTATAACTGAAACTCTTTAGGGTGAAGATTTATTGAAATTTTATGATTTTAACAGCAAAGTAATTTTGCTTGAAAATATACACATATAAGACAAAGTGTTAACAAAATGTGGTGGTTATGTTGCAGCAGCTGTAATTCACAGAAGCTCAATTGTGATGAGCAATACTCTTCTGTATAAAAATAAAAAGCAAAAAAGTAACAAATACAATGAAATATAAATAAATATAAACATTAAAAAAATCCAAAGCTTTGAACTTGGTTTGAATTTTTAAGTAGGGATACATATCCCCTGTAGCGTGACTTAAAATTGTCGGCAAATTGTTAACTGCTAATATCTCATGGATGAACAGCTACATATAGTTAAAGATGAAAATCTGTATTAATGAAGTTTTTTTTTTTTTGAGATGGAGTCTCACTTTGTTGCCCAGGTTGGATTGCAATGGAGTGATCTCAGCTCACTGCAACCCCTCTGCCTCCTGGGTTCAAATGATTCTCCTGCCTCAGCCTCCCTAGTAGCTGGGACTATAGGCATGCACCCCTATGCCTGGCTAATTTTGTATTTTTAGTGGAGATGGGGTTTCACCTGGTTGGCCAGGCTGGTCTTGAACTCCTGCCTTCAAGTGATCTGCCTGCCTTGGCCTCCCAAAGTGCTAGGATTGCAGCGTGAACCACCACGCCAGGCCTTAATGAAGTTTTTATTGTAAAAATTTTGTATCCTTCTCCAATATAAATTACATACCTTCTTCCTTTATGTGTAACCTAACAACCATTAGTTTATCTCAGGCACATTTTAATAGATGTCTAAAAACCTAAAGAAAAATAGTTTTTCAATAATCAGATTTAAGGAACATTTCCCAAAAAGAACCACAAAGTATTGTATTACTTATTATATTTTGAAGATTGATTTTGACATTTTTAATACTACCAACAAGAACAAAATCTTCATTAAAATATGTGTGAAATGTTTTTTCACCATTTGACTCTGATCATTTTTTTCTTTTTTTTCTTTCTTTTTTTTTTTTTAATTGAGACAGAGCCTCGCTCTGTTGCCCAGGCTGGAGTGCAGTGGCGTGATCTCTGCTCACTTTGCAAGCTCCGCCTCCCGGGTTCACACCATTCTCCTGCCTCAGCCTCCCGAATAGCTGGGACCACAGGCGCCCGCCACCACGCCCAGCTAATTTTTTGTATTTTTAGTAGAGGCGGGGTTTCACCATGTTAGCCAGGATGGTCTCGATCTCCTGACGTCGTGATCCACCCGCCTCGGCCTCCCAAAGTGCTGGGATTACAGGCGTGAGCCATGGCGCCCAGCCGATCATTTTTTTCATGATTGTCTTCCATTCGTCTGTTTTGTGTTCCCATTTTACTTTGCTAGAGGTAATTTTATATAGGCTTTTCTGAATGGTGCATCCACTTTAAAATCCAGGCACATATTTGCATGAAAGAAAATAAAACATTTACAGAAAATAAAGACAATCCTCTGATGGGTAGGGATCACTGAGATCTTTAATAAAAACAGTGCGGTTTCTTAAAAGAGTGATTCACTGCCAAATTAGAAAGAGATGGGGTCGTATCTAACATGATGCGTTCTATGCTGAGGCTGTTGAGAAGAAATTGTACCCATCAAGTTCTAACAATGTTTAGAAACTAGATGTAAGCCCCACTGTTTCCCAGGAAGTGCAGTAGTTTAAATGAAAACTCCTCCATACTGCTGGACTTAATTGACCACACATGGTGGAGAATGTGAGCTAAAGAACTCAGTGGAATACATTCAGTTCCTCTAAGTGAGAAGTCATCCAACTTAAACAGGAAAGAGCAAAATGTGAATGCTAGAGGATGGAACAAAATTGTTGTAATTTCTAAGGTGAAAATGTTTGGCTTTGTATTTTCTTTAGATTTTGATATAGAGATGGAAAAAGCAACAAAGGACAACTAAAAAGATTGCACTTAAAGTAAAGCGGGGAAAAGTTTAAAAATAGAGCTATGGCAATTAAATGGAAAAATGATTCCTGAAATTTTATATTTTATACTTAATGCTTAGTTCAATTAGCAATGATGGGTATGTTTTGCTTAGTGTGCATTAACCATGTAAAACCCTCATGTAACCATAATATTCATCAATCATGACTATACTCTTAGATTTATAATCAAATTAGCTGTTTATTTAAATAACATGAATGCTTTTCATTGGGTGATGTTAGCATTCTGAAATGGTGTTAATAGGCCTGGAGAAACAAAACATTTAAAAAAGTGATCGAAATGAGAATAGCAAAAGCTAATAAAGCATTAAGGGGATAAGAAACTACTCATACAGAATAATCTACTATTATGATGGAGGTTTTATAGATGCAAGATACATATTCACACATATATGTAACATTTTTCTCTTTGGTAGGTAGAAGATGAAGCAGAATACCAACATAGGAGTAATATAACTGGTTTCTAGTCTTTGATCTGCCACTAGTTTGTAACCATAGGAAAACCATCTTAACTTTTTTTCTGAACCTCTGTTGTTTTCATTTAAAAGAATGAAGAAGTGTTACAGCTCTTTTAAAATTTATCTAAGAGGTTTTCAATTTTTTAACTGGAAAACTCCCCATGGGAAAAAATAGAGAGGAATCATATTTTCCCAGACATTTTCTTATGAGAGTCAGATAAGATGATTTGTATCAGCACATGGTAAAAGGCAATAAACCAGTATAAATTAAGAAATAATTTAGGGTTGGGTGCAGTGGCTCACACCTGTAATCCCAGCACTTTGGGAGGCTCAAGAGGGTGGATTACTTGAGCCCAGGAGTTTGAGATCAGCCTGGGCAACAAGGCAAAACCTTGTCTCTACAAAAAATACAAAAATTAGCCAGGTGTGGTGGTGTGCACCTGTAGTCCCAGCTACTCAGGAGGCTGAGGTGGGAGGATTACCTGAGCCTGGGAGGTCAAGGCTGCAATGGGCCATGATCGCGCCACTGCACTCCAGCCCACGTTTCTTTTTGGGTCTCAGTGATCTACTGAAGACTCTGTTGTTCACATTGTCCTTTCCAAAAGATGGTGACTAAATCATTTAAGTGAGACAGCCAAGATTTAGCTCTGAGAACTAATTTTGGCTTATTGTACTCAACATATTTAAGACTGTCAGCAGTTTTTGTTCTCTCCAATGTTTAATAAGGTCAGGAGTTTAAAAAGAGAGCAATTTTCTTGATAAAGTTTTTCCTTCTTTTCCCTTTGGGAAACATCACTGTGTCTAACTGCTTTAATGCTGAAGTTGGCAGGGCTTGCAGGTTGGGAGCAAACAATAAAAAGTCCCTCGCTGAGGCAGGCTGTATGGAATGAATGCCCTGGGGAACGACACCCCTACCCAACCCCCTCTGACCCCCCCAGCTCAAAGGCCAGATGGGCTCTAGACAAACCCTGGGAGTGTGGGCATTCTGGGGTAGTGGAGGTCAGCTGCCGTTCTAGGAAATTCCCTCTCTGAAAGACATATGGGAACCCCGTTTTGGTATCCAGAACAGTGCTGAAATGGTCAGAAATAGGACTAAAGTTGGTGGACTTTGTGTATGTACAGACAGAAACATCCTGCTTTCCAAGGAGCTGAACTCTGAGGGTCATTTATCTGTGGGATTCAGGGTACACTAAAGGTTTCTAGTTGAATTGGTTCTCATAACTTTTGTTGCATGTCTTACTTTTACGAAAAAGGCCTTTTCCAACAAGCTTATTTCATTGAAGGATTATTGTCAGTTAGCTAAGCACGATGGAATGAAGATAAATTTTGTTTGTTGTAAGGGCAAAGAAGCAGGCTAAAGAGGATGTGGTAAAAGGTTCTACTTCCTGTCTATTCAAAGGATGTGAATAGACAGTTTACACAACAGAAAATTCAGTAGACTCATGTGTGGTAAATCATACAGCTTTGTTTGCAAACAACAAAATACACATTAAAAAAGTTATAGCATCTTTGAAAACCTATTAAAGTCACAAAAATAAACAGAACCCTAAAATTCAATTATTTTTTGTGGGCAATGTGTCCAGGTTGTATGCTGTGGTGAAAAGAATGTTGCATTTGGAATGTGAAGAGTTAAATCTAACACAAACTGTGAGCAAGTTATTTACTTTTCTGAAGCTCAATTATTCTCTCATCTATAAAGGGTGGATAATAATATCTATCAGCCTTATGAGGTTTATAATAGATTCAAATAAGTGAATGGAAGAAATTTTCAAATGGTAAAGCACTGTATAAATATGTTTTTCTGTTTTTAATCAACAGATTAATAAGAGAAGTGACAAATTTTAGTTACTTGTTTTCAGAAGCGTGTGGAATACAATTTATGAATGCACTAATTGTGTTTGGCAATTTCCCTTTTAGACATCGATGATGAACTAGCTAAATAAACCATCTCAAAATACATGTGGGAATCACTTATTAAAAATTACAATGTTGTGGGCTCTATCAGTACACTGACATTAAACTCAGATTTTACTGAGTTTATGTTGTTGAGTGATTTCATCAATGTTAACATAATTTAATCCACAAAATAATCATAAGTGGTAGATGTTATTCTTTCTATTTTAAAAATGGGAAACTGAAAGTCACTCAAGTTCTTGGTTGACTGATATTTATATAAGATGATATTGAGTTGAAAAAAACTAAAAACAAAATGGTGTATGTGCATTTTACTTAACATTATATGTGAATATGAGGACCTTAATGAATGGAAGACAATTTGAAGAAATACAAATGTTTAAACCTAAGCACCTAAACACTTTTTATGATAATTATTTTTTAATTCTGAGAAAAAAGTGATTTTGTATCCTGGAACTTTGCTGAAATTGTTTATGACAACTAGGAGTCTTTTGGAGGAATCTTTAGGGTTTTTTAGGTATAGAATCATATTGCCAGAGAATAGAGATAATTTGACTTTCTCTTTTCCTATTTGGATGTCTTTCATTCCTTTCTCTTGCCAGATTGCTCTGGCTAGGACTTCCAGTACTATGTTGAATAAGAGTGGACATCTTTGTTTTGTTGTGCTTCCCATTACTGGTGAACTGAATTTTTAAAATCTGCTATATATACACCATGGAGTACTATGCAGCAATAAAAAAGAATAAAATCATATCCTTTGCAGCATCATGATTGCAGCTGAAGGCCATTATTTTAAGTGAATTAATGCAGGAACAGAAAATCAAATACCACATGTTCTAACTTGTAAGAAGAGGGAGCTAAACAATGAGTACGCACGATTATAAAAATGAAAACAGACACTGGGGACTCGAAAACAGTGGAGGGGGGAAATGGTTGGAAAACTATCTATTGGGTACTATGTTTACTATTTGAGTGATTGGTTAAATAAAAGCCTACACCCCAGCATTACACAATGTATCTATGTAATAAACCTACAAATATACCCCCGAATCTAAAATTTAAAAAACATTCTAAGAAAAAAATAATATCCTCCAGGGAAATTTTGTTGGTATGATTAAAACAAAACAAACACCATTACCCAAGGGAAAATCAGTTTAAAAATCATTTAAACTTTTAAAGATACTATTATAACTTAATAACAAAAGAATCTTACTACAGAGACACTATGACCTAAACCAACACTTGGGGGCAAGGGGAGTTCAGATTATAACCTCACTAAAAACTATAAGAAAAATGGCACTGGTGAATAATAACTCACTTATCACCCCCTAACAAAGACAGGAACACAACCCCGGGGCATTTTCCTGTGTCAATTAACAGTTAATATGTTATCTGCTCAGTGACATTAAGATGTGATTCTCAAAACCCTTTACAAAGACATTGGCTTTGATGAGTGACAGACAACAAGCCCCGGCAGACCGGTGAAAGGAAATTCAATTATATCGCTTCTAAATTGTGCATCCTCTGGGTTTAACTCAGAGATGCAGATACCAAAGAATAGAACTCGACCCTAGATTTCCTTTTGGAAATGCTGAGTGATTTCACAATTTTGTCCTTGCTAGAGAGGGGCACGCTTCTGGGCAATCAGGTGGTACAACCCTCAGGACAGTGAATGCCGTTGAATGAGTGTGAGGGCTGGCATTTACTGTTTAAGATGCATTTCAGAGAGTGGCAAATCACTTAGGGCCTCGATAATTCTACACATAATAGAACAAGAGTAGAGATGGCTTTTGTCTATGAAATAATTCAAGAAACAGCTGTTCTCTTTATTTATTCAAGTAGACTGGTTGGGGTTCATGCATCTCAGAGATTGACTACAGACAATCATCTGGGGTCTAGAGAGAAAATACCAGAACTATTATATTATTTATTTTTGTCTGAAAATGTAAGAAAGAGATTAAGCTTCCTAGCACATACGGAACGACCTGGTGCTGACACTCCCCAGCACCCTTCGTAGGTCTGTATTTTAGACTGTCTTGTATCTTGAACAGTGTGGGAGTTTGCCTGAGAGGGGAATGGAGTTCCACAAGGTGGAGGTGGGGAGCGGACCATTGTTTCCACCTTTTTATTTGCTTTCAGACTTTCAAAGTAGGGCCTAGTAAGCAGCTTTACAGATTACACTATCTTGTTTTAACTAAATGTATGCTCACCACGTAGACAAGTAGCTAGAAAATGGCTCAGGCAGAGAAACTGCAGATTTAAAAAACACTAATAATGTAAGAACAAATGTACCATTCCATCGGAGAGGTGGTTTTTTGCTTACTTTGCCATGTGACAAGAGAAAAGCAATGAGCGAGCCAGATCTATTAAGAATTAACATAATGCCGGGCGCGGTGGCTCAAGCCTGTAATCCCAGCACTCTGGGAGGCCGAGATGGGTGGATCACGAGGTCAGGAGATCGAGACCATCCTGGCTAACACGATGAAACCCCGTCTCTACTAAAAAAATACAAAAAACTAGCCGGGCGTGGTGGCGGGCGCCTGTAGTCCCAGCTACTCGGGAGGCTGAGGCAGGAGAATGGTGTAAACCCGGGAGGCGCAGCTTGCAGTGAGCTGAGATCCGACCACTGCACTTCAGCCTGGGCGACACAGCGAGACTCCGTCTCAAAAAAAAAAAAACAAAACAAAACAAAAAAAAAGAATTAACATAACTTTATTTTCATCGATCAAGAATATTATTGAAAATGTGGATTCACACGGTTGTTAATGAGTCCTCACTCCAAGTTTCTACTTATATTGAGTATTCTGTGGCTTTGCTACTTAACTCTTTCAGCTATGATAGCTCTGTGTGTTTGCTAGGGCTGCTATAACAAGGTGACACAGACTGGGTGTTTTAAACAAAAGAAATTTATTTCCTCACAGTTCTAGAGGCTGAAAGTATGAGATTGTGTTGTCAGCATGATTTTTTCTTCTGAGGCTTCGCTTCCTGGATTGTAGATGGCCACTGTCACCCTCTGTCTTCACGTGGTCTTTCCTCTGCCTGCATGCATGTCTGTGTCCAAATTTCCTCTTTATAAGGAAACCAGTCATATCAGATTAGGGCCCATTCTAAAGACCTTATTTTAACCTAATTAACTCCTTAAAACCTTATTTGCAAATATGGTTTCATTCTGAGTTACTGAGGATTAGAACGTTAACATACAAATTTGTGGGCGGGGGGTGGGGGGAGAAAATTTAGCCCATTACAACGACCATTAATATTGCATATTAAACTAAACTTATAAACAGACTTTTAAATCACTGATCACAGTTTTAACCCAGGATTTTAAAAAGAATCATATTTTTAAAAGTTTTGTGCCAATAATTAATACAAATTATTAAAACGTATTCTGTATTCCATCGTGACCTCATCTTTTAGAAACTTTTGGTTTAGACATATGTTCTATAATAGAATAATGTATTGCCATTAATTCCTTAATTTAACAAACACCTATGAAGTGCTTGTCATGCGCGGGTACTCTGTTTTAGGCACCTGAGATGCATCAGGAAAAAAATTTGCCCTCATGAAGCTTACATTCTAGTGAGCAAGAGACATGATGAATCACAGCACAATAGTTAAGACTGAAGGACTTATCTCTAGCTGCTAGGGGTGTTGCCAGATGACAGCCCTCATCTGTTAGCCTTCTTTGGGAATTACCTTTGGATGAAGAGAGCTACCTCACGCAAGGTCATGTACTCTTGCCAGCACAGCCTGCATCCAAGGTCTGGTCACTCCAGCCAGAACCATCTGGGTAGCTCTGAAGGGCCATCCTAGTTGGAGAGCTCCCTGTGGGATTGGCTGAGAACTTTCTTCAGACTGAATCATAGCCCAACACTTTCCCTGAGGGTCACTAATATTATATTTATTATGTTATATTATTATATTGTGTTATATTATTCTATGTTATATTACATTACATTCTAATGTTATACTGTCTTATTAACTGTTTGTCTCCCTTACTAGAAGCAATCTCCATGAGAGCAGGTACTCAGTCTCCTTTGTTCGCTGCTCTGCCCACAGCTCCCAGAACAATGCCTGGAAGGTATTAGTTCTCTAATAAATATTTGTTAAATCAGTGAACAAATCTGCAAAGTGAGAATAAAAGTAGGACTGACCTTATAAGACTAAATTGTGACAATCCATGCGCAGTCTTAATGCAGCACTTGGCTTTGCGATAAGTGCATTAAAAAAGTTGGTAATTATTATGCTTATTTCAAAGGTGACTTTATCATTTCCTATTTTTAAAAAGCCAGTATTTCAACTCTATTTGTTCAGATGTTAATTAATTAGACCTTTATTGCCAAGCACTGCTTTAGGAACTGGAGCTACAAAAAGTGTAAGAAAGAAACATCTGCTGCCCTTGAAGAGGATCCAGTTCACTTGCAGGGTCACAGGGAACATGTCATTAGTTATTTCATATTTTTCCACTTAGAAGCTAGCTTCTATTGTATATTCTTTCCTTTTCCAAATGCTCTAAGATGTGAGCCTTATTACCTGTTTTCCAGTGACTTTTTTCTTCTTCAATTATTCGGGCAATACTTTTCAACTGAAATACATTCGTGTCAATCATTGGGCAACAGCTTCAAAATTAGACAAAATGATTTTCACGTTTCAATGGATAGCATCAAATCTTTTAATCTGTTGGTGATTATTATTATTATTGTTACTAAATCAGTTGGGACATCTGGAGAGGATTTTATTTGCTAACCATTTGGGTGAAATCTCTTTTGACTAAAAGGTTCCACCAGAACTTTGCCGTCTACTCGTTCTTGAAGACTTAGTTTAGGCATTCCCTCATCCAGGAAGGCTTCCCAGATTAAATTAGCTACTTTTCTTCTCTGACCCCACTATACCTACTGGAAGGTTAAGCCATCATTGCACTTGGCACATGTTATTTGAAATTCTTCTTTTGTTTTTATTAATTTTTTTTTTTAATTTTGGTAGACATTGGGTTTCACTATGTTGCCCAGGCTGGTCTTGAATTCCTGTCCTCAGTGATTCTCCCAACTTGGCCTCCCAAAGTGATTCTATTACAGGTGTGAGCCACCACACTCGATCAGTGGAGTTCTGCTTTTGAATCTGTCTTCTTTACTAGCCCAGAAGCTCCTCTAGGATCTGAAGTACCTGCTCTCATGAAGGTTGCTTCTAGTAAGCAAGACAAACAGTTAATAAGACAGTATAACATTAGAATGTAATGTAATGTAATATAACATAGCATAACAATATATTATATAATTTTTCATTGTGTCTCCTATGCCTATCACAACCCCTGGCAATTAATCAGAATTGTAATAATAGGTAACTCAACTCTTGCTTTGCAGGCAGGCAATGTTGTTCCTTGTAAATCCTTATCCCGACCTTCTGAAGTAGGAACTATGGTCATCTCCATTTTACAGATGAAAGAAGCGAGGTCCAGAGATCTTAAATAACTTGGCAAGATGAACCAGCTAGTAATTATCCAGATACAATTTGGACAAAGACAATATGGTCGTGGAGCCCACATTCTTAAACCTTATGCCCTATGCATTTTGAATTGAACTACACATATAACTATTTTAGGTAAGGAAAGAACATGACTGGAAACTTTTCTTTTTTTTGAGATGGAGTCTTGCTCTGTCACCCAGGCTGGAGTGCAGTGGCGCGATCTCCGCTCACTGTGGGCTCTGCCTCCTGGGTTCACACCATTCTCCTGCCTCAGCCTCCCGAGTAGCTGGGGCTACAGGTGCCTGCCACCACGCCCAGCTAAGTTTTTGTACTTTTTTTTTTTTAGTAGAGACAGGGTTTCACCCCATTAGTCAGGATGGTCTCGATCTCGTGAGCCCGTGATCTGCCCGCCTCGGCCTCCCAAAGTGCTGGGATTACAGGCGTGAGCCACCGCGCCTGGCCATAACTGGAAACTTTAACTATAGTTTAAGCTTAGCTTTTCTTAAGTTTAGAAACTTCTGTAAGTAGGAATCAGTTCTCAGAAGTAGAGATTTTCTATTTTCTGGTTTAAAAGTAGAAGATTCTATGGCTTACTGATTCCTTCTATGTTGCTATAATCTTCTGAAAAAAGGTAATCTATGTTTAGTCTTGGCTTTGCTCTGTATCCTGGGACAATATCCATATTCACAAATAATAATAATATGAGCAAGCATCTAGTGAACGTTCACAATATAACCTGGCCAGAGACACACAGCTGGTCAGTGGTGAGACAGGAATTTAAATCGACACCATTCACTGCGCTGCGTCACTGAGCTATCCTGCTTCAGATAGGACCTTACTGTTTACTCTGCCTACGACTTGTAGTTCAGCAACCAGAAATGAGACCATCCTCCCTCATGTTGTGGCCCTTTTTCTTTCTCTGTCTGGAACCCTAATTCTTCTGAGACTGAAGTCCTAGATCTTAGTCACTGCAGTTGGTGATCTAGTACATTTTCTTGCTGGTCACTCTTTACTAGGACTCCCAATAGCTGCCAATTGTTAGATCTCTGCTTCTCTTAGTATTCCTGTTGCCTAAGTATACTTGATGCATGGATATAGCTTTATAGATTGTATTAGGTCTGGGAAGGACCCCAAACATCACCTATTAACAACTACTTGGCTGATATTTTACCACATTCCTGCTAAGTGGTTATGTGGCTGTTCTTGAAGAAACTTATTCCATCTTTTTTTTTTCAATTAAAAAATTTTTTGGAGGGGTATATAGTAGGCGTATATATTTATGGGGTACATGACAGGTTTTGATACAGGCATGCAATGTGAAATGAGCACATCATGGAGAATGAGGTATCTGTCCCCTCAAGCATTTCTCCTTTGAGTTACAAATAATTTAATTATATGCTTTGTTATTTAAAATTGTACAGTTGAGTTATTTGACTCTAGTAAGCCTGTTGTGCTATCAAACAGTAGGTCTTATTCATTCTTTCTGCTGTCTTGTACGCATTAACTATTCTCATCCCCCGCTACCCCCAGTACCCCACTACCCATGGACATAAAGAGTAGAAGGATGCTTATTCTGTCTTTTGCTTATTTTGCTAAAACATTCTATGTTGAAGCATGTTCTTGCCCCATGTAGCTTCCACTCCTTGGTTTGGTTCTATTAATACTTATCATACAAAACCTAATCCATCTTCTCAGTAACAGACTTTATAACATTGAAAAACAATGCTATGTTCTTATGAGTGTTCTTGATATTCCCATGTCATTTTTCTTATTAGATATTGTTTCAAGTCTCATCACTCTGAGCATGCAGGAAAGGGAAGAGAAAGTCATTTGGAGTCAGACACATCCAGCTTTGAATCCTAGCTCCATCACTTATTGGATTTATGTGTTTCAGTTTTGTGTCTCTGATTTGTAAAATGTTGATAATTCCACACAGTTTAAAGGCAAGTTGTGAAGATTAATTAAAGAGGTGAAATATAACACTTGATGCAGTGCGGGCACTCTAATAAATGGCACTTATTGTTATTTTTATTATCATTATGCTTTTTTAAGGAGGGGTTTAAAGAGCCAAAACTGATACCATATTCAGATGTGATCTAATCACTCCTAAGTAGAGTGAGACTCTCATCCTATGATAAGGATGATACCAATACTTAAAAGAGTGGCTTTCCAACAATGAACAAATGAAATCTAATCAAACTAAAGAGCTTCAGCACCGTAAAATAAACTATCAATAGAGTAAATAGACAACCTCCATAAAAGGATAAAATATTTGCAAACTATGCATCTGACAAAGGTCTAATATCCAGCATCTATAAAGAACTTAAATCTACAAGAGAAAAACAAACAGCCCCATTAAAAAGTGGGCAAAGGACATGAACAGATACTTCTCAAAAGAAGACATATGTGCGACCGACAAGCACATGAAAGAAAGCTCCACACCACTGATCATTAGAGAAATGCAAATCAGAACCACAATGTGATACTAGCTCTCACCAATCAGAATGGCTATTATTAAAAAATCAAAAAATAACAGGTGCTATTGAGGTTGCAGAGAAAAGGAAATGCTTACACACCATTGATGCTCCAGAATATAAATTAGTTCAACTAGTATGGAAGATAGTGTGGTGATTCCTCAAAAACTTAAAGACAGAAATATTATTTGACCCAGCAATCCCATTACTGGGCACATACCCAAAGGAATATAAATCATTCTACCATAAAGATACATGCATACATATGTTCATTGTAGCACTATTCACAATAGCAAAGACATGGTATTGACCTAAATGACCATCATTGGTAGTCTGGATAAAGAAAATGTGGTACATACATACCATGAAATACTATGCAGTCATAAAAAAGAGTATCATATCCTTTGCAGGAACATGGATGGAACTGGAGGCCATTATCCTTAGTAAACTAATGCAAGAACAGAAAATCAAATGCCCCATGTTCTCACTTATAGGTGGGAGCTAAATAATAAGAACACATAGACACATAGAGGGGAGCAACAGACACAGGGTCCTACCAGAGGGTGGAGTGTGGCAGGAGAGAGAGGATCAGGAAGGATAACTAATGGGTTAGGCTTAATATGTGGGTGATGAAATAATCTGTACAGCAAACCCCCATGACACGAATTTACCTATATATAAACCTGCATGTGTAACCCTGACCTCAAAATGGAAGTTTTTAAAAAAGTGGCTTTTGTTTATTGTTTTCTCCATGCCAGGCTTTGTGTTAAGCACTTATCTCCTTGGGTCCTCTCTTGGGTCCTCTCAGGCCCTATCAACCATCCTGTGAAGTACATGTCATTCCCATTTTATAGACAAAGATACTGAGGCACAGGGAGATATGACCTGCCTAAGGTCAAACAATTAGGAAATAACAAGAGCTGGTAAAACCGTTGTGTCTGGCACCAGAGATCTTGCTGCCACAAATGTTAGACCTTTTCTTTTTTTTTTTTTTTTTTTTGAG
Organism: Theropithecus gelada; assembly: GCF_003255815.1. Classification (NCBI taxonomy): domain Eukaryota; kingdom Metazoa; phylum Chordata; class Mammalia; order Primates; family Cercopithecidae; genus Theropithecus; species Theropithecus gelada. Next base: position 48,490,451 of record NC_037679.1, on the reverse strand, counting down.
ACGGAGTCTCGCTCTGTCGCCCAGGCTGGAGTGCAGTGGCCGGATCTCAGCTCACTGCAAGCTCCGCCTCCCGGGTTCCCGCCATTCTCCTGCCTCAGGCTCCCGAGTAGCTGGGACTACAGGCGCCCGCCACCTCGCCCGGCTAGTTTTTTGTATTTTTTAGTAGAGACGGGGTTTCACCGTGTTAGCCAGGATGGTCTCGATCTCCTGACCTCGTGATCCGCCCGTCTCGGCCTCCCAAAGTGCTGGGATTACAGGCTTGAGCCACCGTGCCCGGCCAAATGTTAGACCTTTTCTAAATTATTCTGTGTTGTACTTTTTTTGGTAGTTAAATACATGATGAACTTACATAGAGTTTACTATTATGGAAGCTTCTTCCTCTCCCCGGTCATCACATACTGTTGAGCAAGATATCATTCACTCAACAGGTATTCTGTTTGTTTTGTGTTTGTTTGTTTCCCAAATGCAGGCATATTAGTTTGCCAGGGCTGCTATTACAAAATACCAGTCTGGGTGGCTTACCCAACAGAAATTTATTTTCTCACAGTTCTGGAGGCTGAAAGTCTAAGATCAAGGTGTCAACAGGCTTGGTTTCTTCTGATGAAGGTGCCAGCACGGTCGGTTTCTGCTGGGCTTACAGATGGCTGCCTTCTTGCTGTGTCCTTCTGTGGTTTTTCTTTTGTGTGTGCACATCCCTAAGGTCTCCATGTGTGTTCAAATTCCTCTCCTTAGGGGATGGTTAATGGGTACAAAAACACAGTTAAATAGAAGGAATAAGATCTAATGTTCGATTAGCACAATAGGGTAACTATAGTTAAAAATAATTTGTTGTATATTTCAAAATAACTAAAAGAGTGGAATTGGAACATTCCTAATACAAAGAAATGATAAATGCTTGAGGTGATAGATATCCTAATTACCCTGATTTGATCATTACACTTCCAGCAGAATGTTTCTAGCAGAATGTCACATATGCTCCATAAATATGCACAACTATTATGTAACCATAATAATTAAAAATAAAAGAATTTTAAAATTCCTCTGCTTATAAGGACGGTAGTCAGCTTGGATTAGGGCCCACCCTAATGGCCTCATTTTAACTTAATCACCCCTTTAAAGGTTCTATCTCCAAATACTCACGTACTGAGGGTTAAGTCTTCAACACAGGAATTTTGTGGGGACATAATTCAATAATTCAGTCCATCACAGGGGGTCTCCTATTTATCTCGCTAAAACTCTCCTTTTGTTTGATTTGGTCTATGGCTCACTGAGAATTTTTTTTTTCCTGCACTTTTTAAAAATAATTTCGACTTTTATTTTAGATTCAGGGGATACAAGTGCATGTTTGTTATATGAGTATATTGTATGATGCTGAGGTTTGGGGTACAGAAGATCCTGTCACTCAGGTAGTGAGCATAGTACCTAATAGGTAGTTTTTCTTCCCACACACACCACCCCCAGTCTCCTCTCGCTAGCAGTCTCCAGTGTCTATTGCACCGCTCTGTGTGTCCATGTGTATGCAGTATTTAGTTCCCACTCATACGTGAGAACATGTGGTATTTGGTTTTCGTTCCTGCATTATTAATTCACTTAGGATAATGGCCTCTAGCTGTGTTCATGTTGCTGTTAAGAACATGATTTCAGTCTTTTTTATGGCTGTGTAGTATTCCATGGCGTGTATGTACCAGTTTCTTTATCCAATCTACTGTCGATGACAGTTTTCAAATGTTGATTTGTTCCTCAGCATTCTCATCATTTCTTCCGAATTTGTGCTATCTGAAACTCAATGTGTATTCTGTCTATATCTCTTTCTTGTTATTAATAAAAATGCAGAAGGAAACAGAAGCAATCACAGAGCTCAGAAGTATGGAGCTAGACAACTTGATTCAATTTGATGCCCTCTTGCTGCCTGTCTAATATCTATGGGTTTTTCTGATTTCTGTTTACTGGCCATCTGTGGTTTGGTGCATGTGACCATTCTCTATACACTGGTTTTGATTTAATAGATGAAATATCAGTATTGTGTTTAGACAATTTCTAATTAGAGCTTCACTTAATTTGGTGGTTGGATAATAGAGAAGCCATCAGATGAGAAATCAAACTTCCTGAATTCTAGTCCTGGTTTTATAATTGTCTGTATTATGTCATCTCTTGAATTCTCAAGTTCCTCACCTGGAAAAATAGAATATCACCTGCCCTACTTTTGGTGTTAGAGGATTGGTATCATATTCCAGTGAAATGTGTATGTAGAGCCTCTATAAACTCTAAGGAGCAAATGTTAGCTATCCATGGTAGATTTTTCCCAGGTATTTTAACATTCACATCTTTTGGCCTATTCTCAGGCCAAATGATTTTAGTACCAACCAGAAGATGCTTAAAGCATCTACCTCTTTGAGGGTGGACTAGTGTCTCATCATTTCTTTGTTTCAGGACTCTTGTGGATCAACATAGCACAAATATATTTTGGAAAAACTAAAGTAATTAAAATATAGCTGCTCAAAAAATTCAGAGCTGACCTAAACTTATAAATCATTGACCTAGGTTATGTAGATTAAGTTTAGTTTCTTTAACCCAACATACTTAGGAAGGTAAGTCTGCTTCAGATCTTCCAAGCAAAACTGAAGACATATTTTAGAACATACCTCTCTATTAGCTGAGTAATCAATATATGGAATAAATACATTCTTAAAGCTTCCTGTAACATGATTTTCTGAATGCTTAATGTTATTTTCCTACTGCTTTCTATTATAATATGTAATATATAGTCTTATGGAAGTTGTATGTTACACTATCCCACTGTAAATAAGCTTGCTGAGTCATTTATCCATTCAGGATAGAGTCCAGGCTCCCTAAATTGTGCTGCAGGGACACACCAGGAAGACTTACAGGGTGTTAGGGTAGAGAAGGAAGGTGAAGTGAGAACTTGCTGAGTCATTTATCCATTCAGGATAGAGTCCAGGCTCCCTAAATTGTGTGGTGCTGCAGGGACACACCAGGAAGACTTACAGGGTGTTAGGGTCTAGGAAGGTGAAGTGAGAACTTGCTTAGTCATTTATCCATTCAGGATAGAGTCCAGGCTCCCTAAATTGTGTGGTGCTGCAGGGACACACCAGGAAGACTTACAGGGTGTTAGGGTAGAGAAGGAAGGTGAAGTGAGAACTTGCATTTATTGGACATCTACATGTCAGATCTTATGTGCTATTTAAATTCTCATTTAATTCTGACAACAATTCTGAGGTAGTCCGAATATAGCAGCTGAGAGGAGAGTATATATAACAGTTGGAAATGCCAATGTACTCAAAATCAGCTTCCTAAATTTTGAACCACTTCTGCTAATTCTATTTGTAGAAAATAGCATTGAATTTTTTCGAAAATTGAGATTAAAAAGAAAAATCCTGCTTGGTGTTCAGGTGAAGGTAGTCACCTGGATAGTAAACCAAGTTCACTTGTTAATAGTTAATACTACTTGGTAGTATTATACTACTTGCTGTGAAGTTGTCATTATCATCCCAGTTTTTCAGATGAGGAAACTGAAGGCCCGAAAAGCTAAATACTTGTTCCACGTCATACAACTAGTTTGTATTGAAGATGGGGTTCAAAGCTGCGTTGGACCTCTGAGTGATTATATTTTCACTCCGCTCTGAAAATGCTGAACTAGGAGACTGAGATTATCTTCTCTGCTCTTGGATACTCACATATGACCTTGTCAGTCACTTAACTTCTCTAAATTCCAAGTTCCGTCACCACAGTAGGAGTATAATTTTAGCAGGATCAGATAAATACTCTTTTTCAGTCTTTGGAAAATCATGAAGTGCTATATAAATGTAAAGTAGTATAAGAAAAAAAAAACCCTCTGAAACAAGAGTATATGTTGAATTCCTTTCCTGATTTAGAATGTTTAGAATCCAACAATGCTATCCAACAGGACATTCTATGATGGTGGTGTGTTCTACATCTGTGCTGTCCGTTACAGCAGCCACTTGTCTCAAGTGGCTATTGAACACTTGATGTGTAGCTACTGTGACCGAGGAACTAAAGTTTTCACTTTCCTGAGTCTTTTTTTTTTTTTTTTTGAGATGGAGTTTCACTCTTGTTGCCCAGGCTGGAGTGCAATGGCACAATCTCGGCTCACCGCAACCTCCGCTTCCCAGGTTCAAGCGATTCTCCTGCCTCAGCCTCCCTAGTAGCTGGGATTACAGGCATGCGCCACCACGCCCGGCTAATTTTGTACTTTTAGTAGAGACAGGGTTTCTCCATGTTGGTCAGGCTGGTCTCAAACTCCCGACCTCAGGTAATCCGCCCGCCTCGGCCTCCCAAAGTGCTGGGATTATAGGCGTGAGCCACCATGCCCGGCAACTTTCCTGAGTTTTTAACTAATTTAAGTTTAAATTAAATTGCTACATATTGCTAGCGATGACTGTCTTGGACAGTGCAGAATGCTAGATGGTTTCATACAAAAATGTGGAGTCTGAGCAATTAGTTCATTGTTGTCTATTCCGTGCATGTCAATAATCCCTGCTGCTGACGTTGGTAAACTGAAATGGGTGTTTAGTGTTCCCTTTGTCTTGATGTCTCCAAGCCACTTTAGATTTGTCAATTTAGTTTTTAGGAAACAGGATATTTTTTAATTTTCCTGACTCCAGGTGGACTTAATCAATACATCAATTAATTAATATTTGTTGAGTGAATGCACGTAGTAGGTAGTTATTATATGTTGGTACCTTCATCTCTGTTTGAGCCTTTCTTATCTGTATAAAATGGGAGCCATTACGGGGTTACACCGAGATTTAAAGTTGTCCAGTAAAACCTCAGCAAAGCCTCTGGCACAGCAGGGCCTGTGTTAATTAATGTCTGTTTCCCTTTTTCTTATCCTTGAGGGAAATTGTTGCTTGTAAAGAAAACAGCATTATATTCATGTAACTAGTCTGTATGTCTAAGAGTCCATCACAGTTGGATTTTTTTGCCAGTTGTCATTCATTTCTTTGGTTCACACTTTGTAAGCTTAGCTCATCATTTGGGACGATCTTTCATTGTGCAACTTAGTTTGCCGTTTGTCTATGTGATTTTTAAAAATACGAAATGAGAAGGAGTATTCTCTTCCCTCCACAGTGCTATCTTCCCCCACCCAATAAGTGACTCATGTAAAAGTATATTTAATTGGGGGAATCTTAATTTCTGTAAATATAAAGAGCCCAACTGCTTTCACATTTCTAAAGACCATATGATTTTAAAAAAATGCATTTTATAGTTAACTGGAAGAGGCGGCTACCTTTTCTCCCCTCATCCTTTCAGTGTGTGGGAAGTTGTGAATCAGCAGAGGTATAAATCTCCAGAAAAAACTTATATTCGGAAGTGGCTCTAGACATTCTTAGCTTTGTGACTCAGGAGGACATTTTTCTTCAGCACTATAGTTTTAACCACTTACTTTCTGCAAATGAAAAAGAGAAAACTGTATTAACTGAAGTGCAAATGTACTTTTAAAAAGGGCATCTTTGACCTTCAGTCCAAATAGGCTGTCCTTAATAATTTATGGAAATTCCTGTTCCGTTGATATAGAAGGTAATGCTTTGATTGTATCCGGCTGACTAAAGAACAGTGCATCTCCTTTATTCTAACTGATGTTTGGGAAGAGAACAAATTTTTCAGAGAACCCGAAGTCCTTAGGGCTAATTTTGCCTTTGATCTTATCACTTTGCTTTTCCTTTTTAACTCAAGGTTAATTTTAAATTTGGGTCCTCCTTTTTCCTTAGAAAGACCCTGTAATAATTTTCAAAGTGAAAGCCTAAGTAATTTTTCAAAAGGTCATCATTATGAGAGCAACTTTAACATGTTATGAAAGAAAATTAAAAATATTTTTTTCATATTTCCTCCACCCTGACAAAACAATTTTTATTTTAGTTCAGGCATTATTAACACAATTAAGCACAGCAATAAATTAGTCACTCTGTTTTAAACTAGCTTTTTAGTGAAGAGAAAAAGAGGAGAAGTTATAGTAGTAAGCCACAATAATTGTTTTCACAAAGAGAATCTTTAAGAATAGATTAGCATTGGCTGGGGCGCGGTGGCTCATGCCTGTAATCCCAGAACTTTGGGAGGCCGAGGTGGGTGGATCACAAGGTCAGGAGTTTGAGACCAGCCTGGCCAACACAGTGAAACCCTGTCTCTACTAAAAATACAAAAAATAGCCGGGCGTGGTGGCGGGTGCCTGTAATCCCAGCCACTTGGGAGGCTGAGGCAGGAGAATCGCTTGAACCTGGGAGGCAGAGGTTGCAGTGAGCCAAGATCTCGCCATTGCACTCCAGCCTGGGTGACAGAGCAAGACTCCATCTCAAAAAAAAAAAAAAAAAAAAAAAAAAGATTATTTTAACACACAAGCTTGTTAGAAGTTTTAATGAGTCATTATGACCTATGAGTATAATGGAGAGAACATTAGAGTAGATATCAGGAAAAGTGGATTTTTGGATTTTTGTCTGAGTTCTGCTGGCAACTAGTTGTATGATCTAGAGTAAATGCTTAAACTTTCTGGATCTCTTTCTTCACCTGTGAAAATAATACATTTGAGCTCTAAAGTATTATGATGCAAAGGATTCTATTTTGTACCTTTCTTTAGAAATATATATGTAGACTTTTGTATATAGATATACTAGTGCAAGGGGCCTCTTGTCATGCTCTTGGGATTCTGCTATAGTATTGCTAATGTCGTTCCCATCCACTTACATGTTCTCTTAGGTGTTTTTCATTGAAGCCGAGGGCAGGCATTTCTCTTTGCTTCCAGGGATGAGGTGTACTGAGTGTGAGCATGTTAACTGTGGTCCCTCTGGCATATCAACTGAATGAATGATATAGCAAGTGCAATAGACACAGAGTTTGTGCCCAATAATGGCCCCAAAGGGTTATGCATGGCTGCTCCTTGACCCATTAAAAGGCAGTTGTAAAAATTCATCAGGCAATTGGAAGCTGTGAAAAGTCATTTCTCAATGAGTCATTTGTCACTGTTAACAAGATAAGTTAGGGACAAGCAAAAAATGTTTGTTGTTTTTACAGCAACTAATTTTTTTTTTTTTTTTTTTTGAGATGGAGTCTTGCTCTGTCACCCAGGCTGGAGTGCAGTGGCATGATCTCAGCTCACTGTAACCTCCGCTTCCCGGGTTGAAGCAATTATCTGCCTCAGCCTCTCAAGTACCTGAGATTACAGGTGCCTGCCACCATACCTGGATAATTTTTTAAATATTTTTAGTAGAGAAGGGGTTTCACCATCTTGGCCAGGCTGGTCTTGAATCACTGACCTCGTGATCCACCTGCCTTGGCCTCCCAAAGTGCTGGGATTATAGGCTTGAGCCACTGCTCCTGGCCTACAGCAACTAAATTTTAACAGATGAGCAAAAAGTTGTCATTCAGCACTTGAGAACACCAGTTGTGTTATTTCAAAGCTAACAATTCTTGCTTCCTTTAGGAGTGCTTATGAATGCCTACTATTCAAATATCTTTCTACAGTTCCCCAAAGCTTATGTGGAAAACCAACCTCTGCTATTTATGTGCAGCTAGAAAATGGAGGATGTAAGAGTAGAGCCCGGAGAAGTCTTGCCTGGATTTTTGTTCTTTGCACAAGTTCTTTAACCTTTCTGGGCGTCACTTTTTTCATCTGTAAAATGAAGCAGTTTTTAGATAATCCCTCAAGATCACTTCTGCTCTAAATATCTGTAACTTATGAAACCAATGGCCTTAAGAAAGTGGTAAAATCTCAATGTCTTCCTGTTGATCTTGAAATCAGGGGAAAGGGCATTTGTTTGTAATATACTTTAATCAAGAAATAATATCTCTAAACTGCTGAATTGTAATATACTTGTTCCAGACTTTGTGACACATAAATTATACGCTCCTCATTTCTGCCTGATATGCGTATTAAATTCTTAATTAGCAATTTAGTTTAAAAGCTTTTATTAGATAATTGCTCACAGTTTCAAGTCCTTATCTATGGAAAGTCTATTGACCTGTTTTCTACCGGAAATAAATCTTGTATATAAGCTTTTTGTAATGATGGGATTCCGAGTCTACAGACATGTAGATGTTCTAAAGAAGGTACAACCCTTTTCTTCTTCCCAACACCACTCTTACCACATGTATAAATATATCCTTCCAGTTTAATACTCTAGAAATCTTGTTCTATCTTCTTTAAAAGGTATTGGATTGAAGTTTCTGAGGAAGCCACTGGTTGTATGCTGTGGTGCTATAACAGTTATTTGTTACATTTAGTTCCGTGGTGAATGGATAAGAGATAATTCCATTATATTTAAAAAGGTAGTTTATTTGCCAGGTTTTATGTGTTTGTACAGTTATGAAGGGGTTTTCAGCATTGAGCTATGCATCCAACAGTTAAAATTATTATAGAGAGCTTTGTCATATCTATAGTTGTACAAAAGCCAAGATTCCCTTGGGGATGGCTAGACAGCCAGACACTACCATGTTGGCTGAACAAACGTTTTTGTGCTTTCTCCGAAATGGCTGGGTTACTAGGAAATATTGAGACTGCTCTATCACCTGCAAGATAAACTGTGGCGAGAGAGTTATCAGGTTAATAAACAAAGGTCTCAGATATAGGCCCTGAGATGAAAGGTTAAGAGGCAGGACTTATGTTGCAAGTTTGCTTGGTTACTCAGGTCTGTTAAAGAAAACCATTCTTGTGCAGTATTTAAGATCACAGTTTATGCTAAGTGCTGTGCCCTGGAGGACAATACCTTTTATTGATTAGCATTTATTTTGACTTTGAGTAAGCAGATCATGTATGTGGACAATTCTAGACCATGTCACCATTAGTAAATGAAATTGTGATTTTCGTAAGTATTTCATTAGTTCTTCCTCCCAAAGCCTTAAACCTTCCTTGGTCAAGTTTCATATGCTATCTTAGTTTCTGTGTGGGGAAGGAAAACCTTCCTAAATATTTAGAAATTTTTTAAAACTTCTAACTGAAATCGGTCCTACTTTAGCAGAAATCCCTATTTTCTCTCTTAAGAGCTTAAGGATCTATAACACTATAACATAATTTTTTATTTTTGGTGAAGGGTATCTCCTCATCCCCTGCCTTGATTTTTTAAAAAAGGGTGACTTTTGAAATGATATCTATGTCTCTAAATAGTTAAGAAGATGCCTCCCATTCAGGTATTTTCCCCTATCTCTGAGAACTGGGAATTCGATACTCTGGCTACTAGATTGTAGCTGGCAATTTTTACATCTCTTCTTAATCTTCCACTACAGTGTATCAAGGATGCACACAGTATTACTTAGACCAACATTCAACCTTTGTAACTGCAAACATAAGGACAATTGATACATATGCTAATGGCGATTTCCTTTTGCCAACACACCTATCTGTGTGTATCCATTGTAAGAGCCAGACAGAACAACAGCCCCAGTTTTGCATAATGAATTTCTTGTTAATTAAAAAAAGACCTAATTTGATTAACACAAATTTGTTACATTCCAGAGTTTCAGGAACTTAAATTTTGCAAAAAGCCAGGTATAAGGAATAGTTTTGGACATTAAACTGTCTATTGCTCAGAGTTTAATTAATGGTCAACCATGTTTTGAACATCTGCTCTTTCTGTGTGGTCTGAAGGAGGCAGGTGCTATCCCACATTGACAGATGAGGAGTCAGATACAAACATGTCAGGTGATCTGTTAGAGCTCACCAAATATTGATGGTATTGTGCTCCTTTCCTTTCCCCAGCCTCCCTTGCAGTTAGGTTGAAACCATATGAACAGTTTTCATTAGGCCGGTGAAATGTGAGCAGAAGTACCATGTGTGTTGCTTTTGTGCTAGGACATCTAAGACCTCTAGTTCCTTCTCCATTTCTTTTTTCCAAGAGTTCTAGATGGCATAGGTATGAAATAAGAGAAGGTGATATGGGACAGAAATACATTTTTACTAGGCTAAGCTACTGATATTTGGGGCTTGCTGTTGTAGCAGCTAGCATTAATTACACTGACTAATATAAAAGGTGATATTCCTAATGTTATAAAGTTATGGCAGAAGCTGGGGCCGTTATCTAGAACAGAGAACACAAAGCTGACTTAAAATCAGAATCACTGGGGGAGCTTTAAGAAAATTCACATTTTTGGGACCCATGTAAGATTTACTAAATGAAAATTTGAGGGTAGGGCATGTGAATCAATATTTCTGTCAAGTTCCCCAGATGATTCTAAATCATTTCCTTCTATTCTAAACTCGTGTTCTTTAACATCAAAGTCTCTTTATTTTCTGGGAAGGTGAAATGGAGGACTAAAAGAATCAAAGGCTTGGAAACTAAAACAGGGATTGGAAAACTATGACCCCAAGAGCCAAATATAGCCTGTAGTCTGTGTTAGTAAATAAAGCTTTATTGGAGTATAGCCACACCCATTTGTTTACACAAATGGTGTCACATTTGTGCCTGTGGCTACTTTCACTACAATGGTGGCAGAGTTGAGTAGTTGTAGCAGCAATCTTACTATCCTGACTCTTGCAGAAAAAGTTTTCAGACTCCTGTTTCTGTGCTTGAGAAAAGGTATGACTTGATTTGACCCCGCCCATAACTGGAAGACTCAAATTCTTCACGCTTTTGACAGGTGTAAGAAGGTCCTGTCATGGGAAATGATTTAACTTTTGAATCAACTGCATATTATAGTATTATCCTGATCTCTGGAAGAGTTTAAAGTAATACAAACTCCCTTAGTGTCTTGTAACCTGTCAGACTACCAGAAGCACAACCATAGTAAGATGACTGTTTCAATAGAATCTAGAAAAAGTTGGATGATGTTTACAATGAAAAAAATTACAGTTTCCAAATATAGCTGGATTCTTGCAGTTCTTTTTCACTACAAATGAAAATAGGAAACAGGTTAATATTTAATGGTAATTAAGTCACATTCAGGTATACATTTTCTTTAAAATCTATCTTTAATTCATGCTCAATTTATATAAAGTGCTTGGCACATTCCAAAAATTTAAAAATAATCTATATTTAAATATATATATGTACATTTAAATATATATCTTTAAACACAAATTTAAATATAAATTTTAAAGCTGTCAGGGCCAGGAAATTCAAATTTGAAGTGCAATTCTGGGGGATGGCTATTTAAACCAGCTCCAAATGCATATCTAAGCTGAAGGTTTTTTTAGCTTAGTGCATCATCACTGTATACAGCCCTTCCCTCCTTTCCCCTTCTATCACCCCAATAAAATACTCTTTGAAGGACTACCAATCAGAAACTCAGTGAATCATAAAGAGAAACTGAATACTCTTGCTTTTTAGTAAACAAGAGGGGACGAACAGAGGAATAACCCTATGTTTGGATCACAAAGAGCCTCACCTGGTTATGCTTGAGGCCCTCAGATGAAATTCGGATAAGCCCCACTGTAGGGCAAACGCTGAGGTCAGAATGGAATATCATAGTTGAAGAGCTGCAGGAGTTTCCATGAGTGTGGTTCTTTCTCACTTTGAAGGACAAAGTTATCTTTAAGCTCTGCTCCCTCACTGGTTTAATTTATATAACTTCTTAGAGCTAGAGAAGAAAAATAAACCAAAACAAAACGTACCACTTCATTATAATCCTTAATGGAAATAATTGGTAACATGTGTACCTAATTTTGGTTCTTCACTCTTCTATTCACTTGTCACTGGCTAATTGAGAGTGGCAGTCCCAATTAAACAGTCCTTGCTAGCATGTAATGGCTAATTGTGAGCAGGTTAGACTGCTTCTTTGTCTTTGAAACTTTGAAAATGTCTCTTAACTCTCCAGGGCATGGCTGCTTGGGGTTGAAGTCATAACCTGGTATCAGATGATTTAAATTCAAGAAGGTCCTTTAATATTATGGTTCAAATAAATGAATTTGCACCTCATGTCATATGTTTAGCAGGTGACTGAGACCATGTGCTCTTTATCCCAGTTAGTAGAGAATTATAATGTGTAAAGGATTTAAATAAGGCTATAACCAGCTTTGCAGCTAGGGGCAAAAAGTAATGTGGTAAATGTTGCAGGCTAGAATAAGAAGTATGGTTATTTGGGCCATTGCAGTGACTTCTGATTTAATTGACGTAATTTCTTCTTAAAGGAGTTCATGCTTCTCTTCTTTCTACTTGTAACTCCACAGCTTTATTTCCAGTCATTGATTTATGCGGTTACTATTACCAAATGACTGGGCAAAATAATATGTCTCTTGAAATGCTCTGGCTAATGGGGTCCATAAAAATGATTATGAAAGTCTAATATGGATGAATGGATATGTTATCTGCTGTAACAATCTCTGTGATATCCCCAAGACAGTTTTCTAAGCATTGTGGAAGCTGAAAGATAGAATATGCTGGCTAGGGTTTTATCCACAATTCTCATTAATAGAAATAGGAATTGTGTGGATGAGAACCATAGCCCCCTTGGTAAGCGTTACGCATCAAGCAACAATTTTCAGATGATTTTCCATTTTCCTCTCCTTTATCTCAGAACCAAATGAAAATTTTATGAAAGTCATCATTTCACTTTGAAATCATTTATGGTTAAAGATGGACCTGGATAATTGGGAACATTAACATAGTCCATTTCAGGATGCATATCCGAGTTTCTTTTCCAACTTTATCAACATCTTTCCTTTTGACTCACTATGAGAATAGTATCCAGGGAGGTGAGTCACCAGGTCTGGCTAATCACTTAGCCAGATTCTGTACATCTCTTCCATTTTTGACTTCAACTTCCACTTTGTCTCCTTTGGCTTTCTCAGCCTCATTTGCTATACATATATGGCAGAATAAAAGTGACACATTTCCTCAAAGGGTCAGAGGAATTAGAATTAAGAATCATAGGAGAGTTTTCTGCCATTATTCTTAATTTTTGAAATTATTTTCCGGTCTGCCGACCTGAAAGGAAACATAGAAGACCAATCTATCAATCTATTAGTTGTACAACAGGTTCTGTCATGAATAATGGTGACCTCAAAGTATCACTGGCTTATACAAGACGTATATTTATTTTTCTCTCATATGAAGGCATAGAAATAGAAGCTGAAAAGATGGCTTCTCAGTCATCCAGAACAAATTGCTTCCAACTTTCCATTTTACCAAGTTTGGTGAACTAGGTACATGACCCTTATCCTCATGGATGGGGCGCTAGCCCTTACATCCAAATTCTATGCAGCAGGACAGAGAGATGGGGAAGAAGGACATGTATCCTACCTATAAGAACACATCTCAGACGTTATACACAGCATGTCTGCTTACATCCTATTGGTCAGAGCTTAATTAAATGGCCATATTATAGCAGAGGATGCTGGGAGATATCTTTTGTTTTGGCAGTCACTTACCCAGCTAAAACTGTGGGGCTGTTAGAGAAAGTGGAAAACAAATAGAGACGTCCAACAATCTCTACCATGGTTGATCCAGGTGGAAACCTAGATATCAATCTGTATCTTCTTTCCACACTTAAAATACACTCACCCCTTTCCTGGGGAGACAATTCAAAATCCCACCTAGTTATTGCAACAACCTTTAACTCCAGGATCTCTGGGTGATGCTTGGTCCCGTCTACTGGGTCAGTGTAGAGCTCCGTACAGGTCCATCATTTTCTGGCCCCATCTCATCCAATATGCTTCAGTGGAGTTGTAACGTAATAACTGCTGCAAAAACTCCCATTTGGGAAAAGGCACTGAAATACTTACCATTAATTGAGCTGTAGCAGTTATCAGATCCTGTTAAACCAGAATTGGGAAGAAGCCTGGTCCTGGTGAAGGAGTAAGTCTTGGGCTTGGTGCATCTGGAAGGTCTTGATTCTATGCTGGGAGAAGCTTCTTATTCCATTATGCTCTCTGATCACATCTGAAGCAGGCCTTGGACAGTTTGCCTTCTTTTTCAGCCTCCTTTCTTGAAGTGGAGGATCTGGGTTTCGGGGGTTGTTTTAGGGCTTTAGTGATCACAATCTTTATCAGGCCAGGCTTGTGGTTTCTCTGACAATGCAATTCCCTCCCCAAATTAGTAAGTGTCTGGTCTATTTGTTTCTGGTTGGTACTCATTTGAACAAGCAAAACCTAAGGACTCATTTCCACATGATTTTTTTAAAACTGAAGGCTCTTGCTTTCACTTTTTGACCCCTGTGCTCTGTTTACCATTCTGCCTACCTGTATGAGTTTGCTGGGGCTGCCGTAAGAAAGGACCACAGACTTGGTGGCTCAGACAACAGAAATTTATTCCCTCATTGTTCTGGAGGCTAGAAGTCCAAGATCAAGGTGTCAGCAGGGTTTATTTCTGTTGAGACCTCTCTCCTTCCTTGTAGATGGCCATTTTCTTCCTGTGTCTTCTTACAGTCCTCCCTCTGCGTGTATCTGTGTCCCAATCTCCTCTTCTTATAAAAACATCAGTCATATTGGACTCGAGTCTGCCCTAATGACCTTGTTTTCACTTAATTACCTCTTTGAAGATTCTGTCTCCAAAGTCAGTCGCATTCTGAGATACAGGGGTTAGGACATCCACATGAATTTTGGGAGAACACAATTCAACTGATAACACCACTCCTTCTGGTTTTCTAGAAAGTAGGCTTAGATGGGAAGGCAACACTTGAATATGATTTTTGCTGCTAGGCTGGTTCCCATTGCCTGGTAGAAAACTTTCCAATGATGAAGGCTGAAAATAGGATTTATTGCTTGCTAAGTCTACAATTCTCTTTAAATAGGGTTCAGGGTGAGTACAGACAGAACCAGTTAGCATTGTTATTCACCCCAAATTTAATAGGCTTGTCTAACAACTTAGATTGAAAATCCTGGGCAAGAGTTTATTCACCATTTCTGCAACTGGTTAGCTCTAGCTGGAGCTAATTTTTTTTCATAATTCTTTAGGTGCGAGGCAAGAATGAAAACTTGAGTCTGTGCTCCTGGGTTGCAATTCTAAAGCTTGGTCCAAATAAACTGTCTACTTATATTTAAAAACAACAAAACAAACAAACAAAACATGCTGGAGAGCCAGTTAGACAATGCTGGGTGAGAACCAACATTTTGAATTTTTAAGCCATGCAGCTTAAAGCTATAGGTTGGTTTGGCTGGATCAAACAGGAAACAATTTTATCAAACGTGCGGTCTCATGGGGCTTCAGCTGGCTGGCCTGCAGTGTCTGTATGCTTGCTGCTTGATCTCAGGCTTTTAAGCCAGTGTTACACATTCAATCTGTTTGGCTATGACTAGCAGGGATTCAAAATAACAGTGGCTTAAACAAGATAGAAGTTTTCTTTCTCTCTCACTTTAAAGTCACGATGTAGGCCATTCAGAGCTGATAATGGCAGTGCCATACTACATGTATTTGGGATCCAGCCTGCTTCCAACTTTCCTTTTCACCATGTTTAGGGTATGGTTTTTACTGGCATGGTTCCAACTGGTATTCCAGTCATCACATCCATATTTCAAGCAGCAGGATGGATAAAGGGGGAGAAAGAGCAGACGCTCTTCCTTTAAGGACACATATCAGAAGTTGTACATATCAGTTCTGCTTACATCCTGTTGACCAGAACTTGGTCACAGTGGGAGGGAGGGAGCCTGGGAAATATGATTTTATTTGGCGTTGATAAATTTTGGAGATTCTTATCATCATGGAAGAAGGGAGACTAGATATTGGAGGACAACAAGAGTCTTTCCTACAAGTAGAAAAATTTGCTTCCTCTAATTCTGCCACCTAAAACTTTTGCATTTTCCCCAGCTATAGAACACTAGCTATTGGCCAGGCACGGTGGCTCACACCTGTAATCACAGCACTTTGGGAGACTGAGGTGGTCGGATCACGAAGTCAGGAGATCGAAAATATCCTGGCCAACATGGTGAAACCCCGTCTCTACTAAAAATACAAAAATTAGCTGGGTGCTTGGCACGTGCCTGTAGTCCCAGCTACTCAGGAGGCTGAGGCAGGAGAATTGCTTGAACCTGGGAGGCAGAGGTTGCAGTGAGCCAAGATTGCACCACTGCACTCCAGAGCCTAGACAACAGAGTGAGACTCTGTCTAAAAAAAAAAAAAAAAAAAAATTAGCTATTGATGTTCACTACGTGGCTGTTATGGAATAGGTAGAGTCTGAAATAGTTGTGAACTCTTTAAAAATCAAATTGTATTCAGCGTTACCCTAGGGTATATTATGTGGTGTTTTAAATCCAGCAAATTAATATTTAATGTATAATAATAAACAAAAATAAATATTCGCTATTGAGTGCTTATAATTTACAGGGTACTACACTAAGCACTTTACGTACATTTTTTCACTTAGACTTCACAAGAATCCTGAAAATGGGTCTTATTAGTACCATTTTACACATCAAGACACTAAAGATCAGAGAGATTAAGTAATTTGCTCAAGATCACATAGCTCTTAAGTGATGGAACCGATATTTGCTACTTGTCTGACTGGATGTAACACTTGTTATATCTACTATCTGTGTATTTTGAGAGCAGTGGTTCTCAACTAGGAGTAATTTTGCTTCCCAGGGGGCATTTGACAATGTTTGGAGACATTTTTGACAGCTACAACTAGGGGGATGCTATTGGAGTCCAGTGGATAGAGGCCAGGGAGACTGCTAAACAGCCCACAGGGCACAGGATGAGTTCTCTAAATAAAGAATTATCTGGTCCAAAGCATCATTGGTGTCAAAGTTGAGAAACGCTGAAATTAGGCCTTACTACTTAGAATATTGGTACATGCCTTGGCCCTCACTAAGTTATAGCAGGTGATTTGTATCCATTTAGATTGCTAATCTCTGGAAATAGGGGACTCCTGTTCCTGTGTTAAAGAAAGAAATTTTTCTTAGTGAATAAGAATCAGTTCTTTGTTTTAGACTGGAGCTGATTTACATTTGTGAAAAAAGAGTAAGATTTTGAAGGTGTGGGAGCAGGGAAATTTACAGAGAGATGTATAAAACATTTGAAAATCAATTATTTTATATATTGTTGTACTTAAAAATTTTTTTTTTTCTTGAGACAGGGTCTTGCTCTGCCTCCTAGGCTGGAGTGCAGTGTCATGATCACGGCTCACTGCAGCCTTAATCTTCGGGGCTCAAACGATCCTCCCACTTTAGCCTTCTGAGTACCTGGGATCACAAACGTGTGAATAAAACTTTCATCTTGATAGGGTTTGGCTATTGGTCCCCTCTAAATCTCATGTTGAAATGTAATCCCCAGTACTGGAGGTGGGACCTGGTGGGAGGTGTTTGGATTATGGGGATGGATTCCTCATCAAGGAGATGGCTTAGCACCATCTCCTTGGTGATGAGTGAGTTCATATTAGATATGTGAGTGTTACCTCCTCACTCTCTCTCTTACTCCCTCTCTTGCCATGTGATGTACCTGCTGCTTCTTCACCTTCTGTCATGACTGTAAGCTTCCTGAGGCCCTCACCGAAGTAGATATCACTCAGCTTTCAGTACAGCCTGCAGAACCATAAGCCAATTAAACCTTTTTCTTTTTCTTTATCAATTACCCAGTCTGGGGTATTCCTTTATAGTAATGCAAGAATGGCCTAATACACATCTTAATGTAAAAAAATGAGATAAATGATTAATCAACCATCTTTTTTGGAGAAGAGACATGGCTGTGCATAATAGATACATTCAGAATGTGAGCCAACATTTGATACTACTGTTAGACTTTTGGTTATGTGGATTTTAAGTACTGGAACTACTTTGACACCAACAAGGTAAACTTTTCTTTAAATAGACATTTTCTAAGAACTTAAACTGAATATACCTTGTCCTAGGCAATCAGGGTAGAGATTACTGTGATTTATTTACCCTTAAGGAAGTTATAGTTTATTGGGGTGAAATGATAAGCAAACCAGTAGTCCTGATATGAGGGAATTGAGGAATTCAGTGGTGACTCGTTGATGATAGAGCAGGATCAGAGGCAGGGATGGGATTCTATGGGTTCATAGGGGAGAAAACTTCTGTCTCCATGGAGGAGGTGGAGTAGGCAGTGAAGGTGAAATTTTAGTCAATCCTTAAAGATGATCAGGATCTGCATGGCAGGCAATAAGAAGATGGGGAGGTTGGAAGGGGAAGGAAAAGCCCAGACTACTTAGAACAACTGCACAATTTTTGCTGAAAATTCAACCTACACGCTGAAGCAGGTCTGCTTCTCCCCAGAGGAAGTGGCACTTTTCTTTGGACAAAATTTCCTTCTACTTTCTGATTCTGGCCTCTAGGACTGTGATATGGTTTGGCTCTGTGTCCCTACCCAAATCTCATCTTGAATTGTAATAATCTCCATGTGTCATGAGGGGGAACCAGTAGGAGGTAATTGAATCATGGGTATGTGTTTTTCTGTTCTTGTGATAGTGAATAAGTCTCATGAGATCTGATGGTTTTATAAAAGGGCAGTTCCTCTGCACACTCTCTCTTGCCTGCTGCAATGTAAGACATGTCTTGCTTCCCCTTTGCCTTCCACCATGATTGTGAGACCTTCCCCGGCATGTGGAACTGTGAGTCAATTGAACCTCTTTTCTTTATAAATGACCCAGTCTTGGGTATGTCTTTATCAGCAGCATGAGAAGAGACTAATAGAGACTGTATTTTTCTAGAGGTGGGGACTACTAAATATTTGCACTTTTTTTTTTTTTTATAGTCACAAAGAGGACTTGGGGACTGACACTCTAGATATTGAATGCATCTCTTGCAAAGCCATGGAAAAGTGAACTAGGATGACATAGCTTTTATGGCATGAAATGAAGCTGATGGAGTTGCTGACACACTTTATTACCTCTGTTTCAGGAAAAGCCCTGGTGTCTCTGTGGAAGATTGATGGGCTGATGCTGGGGGAGATGAGATTGGAGTCAGGGGTTCATTGTCATGTCATTCTGGAGCAAATTTAAGTTAGCATAAGTGTAATAAAGCCATAATTAGCTTTAATCCTTTGAAACTAACATTAATGGGGAGATCATCTGCTATAAACATTTTACTGGCAGCAGGATATGAATCATAAATAATCCAAGTTTGGAGGGAACAGCCACCATATCCAAATACCCTTTTGGCACAAAAAATCAATAAAGTGACACATGCATCTCTTTTAAAGGTTATATAGAGGGCTCTTTCGAAGACCGTTTACTTTTTCCTTTATCAAATTTAACTTTACAAGATATCTTCAGAGTCTTTATTTTCCTGTAATTGTTGGGGAGAACTGATCATATACTAAATTTGGGTGTAAAATAAAAACAAAATTAATATGCTTCTGTGATATTTGTGATGTTGGAATTTTTAAGAAATCTCAGTTAGCAGTAGTTTCATAAACTCATTGAGTCTTTAAATTAGAAAAGATCTTAGAAATAATATCTCTCAACTTCCTAATTTTACAAATAAGAAACTTGAAGTCCAAAGACATTATAGAATTTGCCTAAGTCCATGTAGTTACCTATTGGCTGATCTGGGATCTGAAGCGAATTTTCTGGTTTCTTAGTCTAGGATTTGCTCTATCAAAAAATGAAGGTCTCCTCCGCCCCCACCCCAAGAATTTTCAAAACTGGCAGTGATGTGTTTATTTTAATTTCACAGCAAATTTCCCCAGTTCCCCTGTCAAGCAGTACAAGTGATATGCTTCCTTAGTTGTGTCAATTTTAAACAAGTGATTGGGACTGATCTTCGCTTTGCTTTTGTTTTGGTGGTTTCCTTTTTATTCTTGCAGGATCTGGAGATTCTGGTGTATTCTCTTGTTCTTACTGGGAAAAATACAGACAACTCTCTCTGCTTTGCAAAATGTGGAGGTTCTTCCCAGATGTATAGTCAAGAAACAGAACAATTGTTAATAAAAACATTCATGAGATTAGGACAAACTCTATTAGCTTAGTGAATGAGTACTTAATGATAAAATATTCTAGATTTCCTGCAGAAGTAAAATATATATGAAGCTCAGACAATGAAAAAAAGTAACATATTAAAGTCTCTCAATAGGTTGAAAAAGATTTGCAAAATGGCATCTGGTAAACTCATTCTTGACTACAAGTAGGAATTATTATTATTTGGCCCCAGAGATATTTTCTCACAGTCAAATGTGGCGGGGAGGGGGGTGGTGGTGTCACTTCATCTGACCTGGTGTTTTATAAACCATAAACTCTGCGTCAGAGTGGGGCTCTTTCTTCTTTTGGAGTTCTCCAGGCTAGCTCAGGCTTGTTCAGGGGGCCCTCCCCATAACTTTTGAATTTTTAAAACATTGAGGCTAAGTGCTGTCATTAATCCAACACAGCTCTACTCCAACTCTTTTCTGGGTCAGCATATTCAGATTTTCCCAGATGTAGCTTGGCCTCAGTAAGACTCGATGACTCAAGTTTCTGTTGTATAAATATGAAGGTTTGTACTTACTGCCTCGACTTATGTTGCTAGGGTCTTTATTCCTTGTGTTTGATTCATAACTACTACATCAACTCTCAGATTAAAAGGTATATTGTTTGCACTTTCCAAACTTAAATGGTCGTTGAATATAAAGTTAAACCATTTAGATAAGTTTCCCTCTTTAACTCTGTGAAGCAGATACTGTTTATGGTCATGCCCACATATTCTTATCACCTTCTTCCTGAGTTTTTGCTGAGCACATGGTTTCCCAGCATGATGCTGCATTTCCCAACCTTCCTAGTAGCTGTGTGGCCTTATGACTAAATTTGGGTTTGTGGTCTGAAGTATGGTGACTCTTATGGGTTGTGCCCCTAGAAAGGCATATGGCATGCTCAATGACTCTTTCTGCCCTTCTCACTAGAGTTACCTAGAACCCAGAGAGGAAAGTCTTATCTTGAGGATGACAATACCATTCTATTAGCCTAGCACCATTTACCTCTGAGCAGTTATGTGAGAAAGAAATAATTTCCGTCTCAAGTCGTTGTATTTTGAGTCTTTTCGTTATGTTACTAAGCCTTGTCCTAATTAATGTACCTTGCTAGTGTATTTTAAACCATTCCAAGTTCATTCCTGAATAAAGTAGAAGTTGTGGAGACGTTTGTTGAAACTATAAGGAAGTTCTTTGATAAAGAATGAGGTTCCCTTCAAGAGTATGTCTAAATGACAGAGCTGTTCTTAGCACAACTACTGAATGAGAAACTTTATAAAACTGTCACATACTTGGCAGAAGTTTGTTCACCCCCATCCAGTTCTGTCTTTGGAGAATTTGTTGCCTGAAAATAAAGCAAGCTGTGATGTGGTTTTGTTAGGTACTGAGGGATAAACCTTCGACAGTTATAAGAGTGTCAGCTGACAAAGCAATGTGATAACTTAGGCTTCTGAAAACTGTAGTATGTTCGGAAGCACAATTTGGGAGACAACAGGATCAACCTTTAGAATATCCAGTGTGCCAAATACTGAACGGGGCCATCTCATGAACATCTCATTTAATCCTCACTACAGCTCTGTAATGTTGATGTTTTTATGCATTGTTGGCAGATGATGAAACATACTAGTAGAGAGTTTAAAGACCTGTTCAAGGTAACAAAGTAAGAAGAAAAGCTGGAACTTGCACTCAGGTCCTTGTAGTTCCAAGGTTTATGCTTTTTCTAACAGTGGTGGCAATCTTTGGAAGTAAAATAATCCCCTGAATGGGGGCAATAAAAACTAAATTTGCTTAATACCCAAGGAACTCAGCGAAATATGCCATCTTTTTGGTCTTCAACCCCACTCTAGTTTTCATGCTCTATTACTGACATTACATTCCTATTCTTTAATTTCATATAGTAGTTCATCTTGATATGCAGAGATATAAGGATAATTTGGGACCTTGAAAAATCATTCCTCCAATAACATTGCCTTTAGGCAGAACTGTACCAAAATGATTCCTCATTTTAAAAGTCATTCACAGGCTCTATCAGAAAGGGATTCAATTTTTTTTCATAACCTTCACTGAATAGAAACTCTTCTTTCTATACGACATAAGTCCTTTGTGCTGTAATTCAGATTCATACCATGGCTGTCTTGCTGAGTGAAGAAGAGCAGAAATACTTATTAGTCTTTGTTTAAGAGTTCTTTCTCTTTTAGAAACTAATTTGTCACATTATTCCTTTTTCCCTCTTCGGAATAATAATCCACGTTCCTTTAACTTGTCCTCATCTGCTTCATTTCAAATCTTTGTGAGTTGTCTCGGATATATGTCTTCAGGTTTTTCATTTTTAATTTGTGGTACCCCAAAATGGAGCAGTGTCAATAGATAATATTGATTACTTTCTAGGTGTGCATCACTGTGCTGAGTGTCATTGTAGTGTGTTGTCCCATTTAATCCTTACCACCATTCTGTAAGCAAAGTGCTATTATTAGCTCTGTTTTATAACAGAGGAAACAGACGCTTAGAGAGATTAAGTGCTGTATGTGCTAAATAATAAGATGAGATAGTTTCCAAACCTATTTCCCAGGAATGAAGGAGTCACCTTATATTGTAGTTCAGTCTTTATAAAGTCTCTCAAATTATGGGGCATTTATTCCACTTCTAAAACCACATAAGCCTGAGATGACCTCAGATCATTCTGTTCTTGAAAGCTTATAGAAGTGACCTGCAGAAACCCTAAAAACGGAGGCAAAAAAATTTGACAGTGCTGGGCGTGGTGACTCACGCCCGTAATTCCAGCACTTTGGGGGACTGAGGCAGCTGGATCACTTGAGGTCAGGAGTTTGAGACCAGCCTGGACAACATAGTGAAGTCTCTCCTGTAGTAAAAATACAAAAATTAGCTGGGCTTGGTGGTGCACGCCTGTAATCCCAGCTACTTGGGAAGCTGAGACTGGAGAATTACTTGAACCCCAGTGGTGGAATTTGCAGTGAGCCGAGATTGTGCCACTGCCTGGGTGACAGAGTGAGACTCTGTCTCAAAAAAAAAAAAAAAAAAAAGAAAAGAAATTTAGAAATTTGACAGATTTATTCATTATTCTTGGGAGTGTAGAGGTGACTCCACAATTGCAAGTTGGATGTCATCATAAACAACCTTTAAAAAGAGGATTTTCTAAAGCAATGTATTCGTTATCATATTACGTTAAGTGGATACAACAGCACAAAATTTCACCTACAGGACAAACGAACAAAGCAATCGTCTTAATGTTACATGAATGGGTGCTCATGGTTCAGAATAAAATTTCTTTTTTATAATACTTTAAAAAAATAATTTCAATTTTTATATTAGATTCAGGAGGTATGTGTACAGGTTTTTTTCATGGGTATATTGCCTGATGCTGAGGCTTGGGGTATGATTGATCCTACCACCCAGGTAGCGAGCATAGTACCCAATAGGTGGTTTTTCAATCCTTTTCCCCTACCTCCCTCCTCTCTGTAGTAGTCCCCAGTATCTATTGTTCCCATCTTTATGTCCATGATTACCCAATGTTTAGCTCCCACTTATAAGTGAGAACATGTGGCGTTTGGTTTTCTGTTCCTGTGTTAGTTTACTTAGGATAATGGCTTCCAGCTGCATCCATGTTGCTACAAAGGACACGATTTTGTTCTTTTATATGGCTGCAGAGTATTCCATGCTGTATATGTACCACATTTTCTTTCTCCAAGAGGATAAAATTTCTGATGACAGCATTAAACAACCCATGTGAAAATGCAGATGATTTGTGAAGACCGTCAGGTGACACTAATGTCAATGCCGTATATTAAGAATTAGAAGAAAACTTTTATGAAATGTGAGGGTGATGAAAATTTCTAAATTGATATTTTACATGATTTTAAATATCTATGACTAAATTAATAAATTTTTATAAATAGACTTTTGATTATTTTATCTCTATTTCTAAAAGTTTATATAGTTCCAGTCGGCAAAAAACAGTTTTTAATCCTCTCCTTGGGAAAATAGAAGGATTCGTTATATTCCAAAGCATACAATAATTTATCCGAGTTCACATATCTGAAAGTGGGATGCTTGAGATTTGAACCCAAGTCTGTCTGCTTTATGGGCCAGTAGTGATTACATGGTATGGTGGATTTCTAAAATCCCGGTTCTGTGGACTGTGATTTTAAAAAGTTGTGTCTGTGTTTGTGCTACCGCATTCTTTTTCTAAGTATGTTTTGCAGAGTTGGTAGAGTGAATGCATGCAAGGATCTAAGAAACGAAGTGCCCTGTCGGCATATAGGTGCAGTCAGAACGAGGGTTCCAGTGTGTATTCAATGATGACTGTCAAGATTATTATTCCTTTCTTTTGTGCTTCTGTTTGGTAGCTCATTTTTATGTTTAAAGGGGAAATACTTTTTCCAGAATAATTTTTTTTTTTCACAGCCTCATTCTGTAGAGGGGAATATGAATCTTCAGCAGGTAAATTCATTTCCAGGAATATATCTGGCCTATTATAATGTAGACATTACATAAAGAGTCTTAGATAGGTCATAATACCTCTCTAACCCCATCTCCTCATTTGGAAAACAGAGACTTTGACCTTTTATAATTATTTGTCCTCTCTCCAGTCACTCCTCCCTCTCCCCCTAAAATGGGAAGATATTTGGAATAACGCTTATGCAATAATCCTCTTGCCTTAGGATGAGTAATTATGCATAATGGAAAACATGTGAAAGTATCTTGTAAGACTATTAGCTTCCTCCTCTCCCATCCACATACCCCTGCTATCTACTACCGTATCTTTTGCTAAAAGCTAAAAGCACCTGATATAAATTATGTGGTACTACTTTTTGGTTTAATGCACCAAGTATTGTATTCCATTTATTGCCAAAGGCAACTGAGGCCTGCCTTTACTCTTTTATATAGGACACTGACTTTTTCTCCTCCCCCGGTTGAACACTGCATGAAGGAAGACAATTTATCAGGCTAGTGGCAGTTACTTGGATTTGCAGACATATGGTCCACAAACTGCTTCATTCTGTTTTAAATAAGTTCCTCCTGATGGGCTCCATTCTCCCTGCCATTTATGCCACAGGTGAAGTAATGAAGATGCTTATTGTGGCTTCCTGTTAATATTCTAAGGCCGGAGGCTCCGAACAGCAGGATGTCTGTTCTCCAGCTGTTTTTCCAACAGGAAGAAGGGATAAAATAAACAAAGCATACACAGTAGTTCATTTGAAACCACAGGTAATCCACAGCTGCAGTAAAAACAATTCAGGGTTGCCAAACTGGTCTACCATCATAGATCACATCAGCAAAAACAACTTCAAAATACTTTCAGGGTATTTGAGTTTCTTTCACATTCTTCATATCCAGAGGGAACCCATGTGTAAATCCAGGTTTGGATCAATGAGAGCCAATTCTCCTGCTTTTTAAATGATTTTTAAGTGGAGTTCTATGCAGCAGAAGTGAGGAAATCTTGGTATAAACATGCAAAAATTACTACCATATACTAGTTTGATCTTAAATTTGAATATAAAATTTAAAATGTACCTGAACTGACAAGCTTTTCAAAATAAGAATCTCATGTAATACCCTTGCTAACAGCCTACTGCTTAATTTGAACAAACATTTTCTCTTCAGACAGCCGAATGTAATTCAGCCAATTGAATGTACAGACATTTTGATATATAACTTGTCTTTTAAGTGATCTAGAAAACGTGAATAAATATGTAAGCATCATGTGAAATATTTATTGAAGGAGAACCCAGAACCCGGTTCCTAGGCCAATTCAATACAGATATAGATATATAAGTTTGGAGTCCTAACCTATTTTTTTTAATATAAGCTTGATGGCTTAAAACTTAAGACAATAGATACCATATAAGGCCAAAGTGCATTGTTGATTTATTACCAACACAAGACTGCAATTCTCGATGCCCATGACAATGTGTCCCCAAAGAAAGATCAGCTTACCTCTTAGTCATCTATAAGATGTAAATCTTGAACTTTTGAAATTCTGCCAATGAATTCCCAAAGACTCTTTTTTTTTTTCCTTTGGAACAAGGTGTGTATTTATTCATCTCAATGAAGCAATACTCAGTGCAAGGCCAAGTATGATTCAGAACGAAATTGAAATTGGATTAAACAAATCATGCAAAGTCACAAGCTTGAATGGCTATAGACACTGTCAGTAACACTGGTAGTATTGAAATGGACTTACCAAGCCAGTCAGCCATGCTTACCTGTATGATAGTGGCCACAGAGACACAGATGCACTATGTTTTGTTATGTTTAGTTATTTGCTACGTTTAGAGCTTGTTCGCAACCTTTTGGTATTATTGTTCTTATTTTGTTTTCCTATAGTCACCATTACCTAGGTAAAAGTTGACGTTTGTGGATAGTATTGTCTGAGAAGTTTGATGAATATCATAATTTCACTCAATGATAAATGGATGCTTAAAAACTGCATTTGCACATCCTGGGATTCAGTTCTGTGAATATTTTGAGACTTGGGTTTTTTTTTTTTTTTTGCCAGCTATAACCAAGACTTACAGTACCAATCTTAATTTCTATACATATAAAAAAACCAATAACAACAAATACCTTAGGTTAAGAAACAGGTGACTCAATTAAGGCTGAGCACATAATCCCTGCTAACCTTGTGATATGGTAGAAGAAGCACTGAGCTTGAAGTTGGCAGACACAGGGATGCATATGATCTTAGCCTTCATGTATCGTTCAACAAATATTGACCAAAAGCCTGTAAAAGGTTATTGATCACAGACTCTGTACGCAATAGTCTATGAGACACAAATAAAAGATGCAATTGTTGACTTCAGAGAGCACATGAACTTACTAAGAACAAGACAGGAATTCCAAGGATCACACCACAATGTGGTGAATGTAAGAGAGAGCTGCTTAGCTTACCTTGCCTCTTCTATTTTATTATAATTTCTTTTTTGGGGGAATCACCTCTCCTCCATTGTGTTACTTTGAGTGGGAGGATAATTTCTAGTGACCAGTGCTCACTAGACAAACTGAAGAGAGTGATCTTCTTCTCCCACCCTAGCACAACCACAGGCTAGTTCAGACTAGTCATGAGACCCAAGGTTGACCAATGAGACTCTCTTTTAGGATGTTGACACTAGGATGGAGAGAATACATTCATTCTGACCTCAAGTGAAGTAGAAACATCCAGCCCTGATGCTTTCAAATGTGAGAAAATCGTACCCTCTGAGTCTTGGCTTTAACTCCTCTAAATCTTGGGCATTTCCAAGCCTGTTCCTCTATCTACTATTGAGGCCCTGATACATTATACTTTCAACAAGTTCTCTTTTATTAGAATTATTTTGATTCAGTTCCTAATGCTTTCAGCCAGGGATCATGAAACAGTATCGTAATCTAGAGTTGGGGGGTGAAGGGAATAGTAGCTGTGGCAACAGGGCAGCTTGGAGGAGGTAATGCCTGAGCAGTATCTTTAGGGACAAGAAGGGATTTACAAAGTAAAGTGGAGGAAGGGAATCAGGTAGAGGAAATACCATACGCAAAGGTTTGGAGGTTAGAGCAGCTAGGGGTCGGTGTCACTCACAGAAAATGCAAGTAGCTTTGGTGGTTGCTTTGTAGTTGTATATGTGTGCACATGTGTGAGTGAGACAGAATTTGGACAGTTGATGCCTGATGGGCCTCTAAAGAATATGTGGTAATCAGCTCTTTCCTCTATAGAATAAACTATGCCTTAGTAATTGGGATGGTAGCTAACACAGGGGTGGCTTTGAAAAGAGGCTTAGTAAATGTGTAGTGAAAAGATGTGACCATTAAATTCAGTTCCTCTGAAATACTTTCTCCAAGATTTTTGGATTTGGAAGGACTTTATCAGGCCACTTGTATCTTGGGTGCCAAAAACCTATGTCTTTTCTGGAGACTGTCCCTCAAAACTGTTAATTCTATTCCCTAGTTTAGGCAATATTGCACAGGGAACATTCCAGGCAGTTGGAAAGTTTTTCTATGTTTATATACCTCTGGAGAAGGAGAGACCAAGCATCATTCCTATTGGACCCTTCAGTTTGTAGCAATGTTTTCTGCCAGGTAAGTTCCTCTTTATCTAACCTAAGTCATCTATGCTGCAACTTGCCTCATTTCCTGTTGCTCTCCCCTTAGAGGGTATGAACATCATGGGCTCGTCACCCTCCTTGGTAATAACAGTCTTTCACATGCTTGACGTTGATTACTAAATTGCCTTTAGCTTTCCCTTCCAGTTTTCTTAGTCTGTTTTTCAGCCTTTAATCATCTCTGTGGGTCTCTTCTCAACCACATCCAAGTGCACAAAGTGCCTCTTAATGCAATTTTCAGTTTCAAAACAAAACACCAAACTTCTAGGCTTGTTCCAACCAGCAAAATGAGATGACTTTCTAAGAAAAAAATATAAAACAAAAGATATTACAAGGGTTCCTGGAATATGAAATTATACTCTAACCAATTAATGCAGGAAGAAATCTTTTGATATTGGTCTTTCCAAGCTGATTTAGTTTTAAGTGAGGTTCTTGTCAAAAGACTCCCTGAAAGAATTAGGAAAGATCAACATAATAAATGTTTATAGAGCATCCACTATATGCCAGGCATTTGGGATGGTACTAAGAAGTCATAGGTAAACACGACTTGATTCCTACTATCAAAGAGCTCATAGTCTAGAAGTTAAGGCAGAAATAAACAAAAGCCATTCAGTGTGATAGATACAGTAGAACAAATAAGAGAAAGAGGAAAAGTGGGGGCAGAAAGGAAGAAGGTGGCAAGTCTAGCTTGTAAGGTCAGGCTTGAGCAGATTCTTGAAGGAAGACTAAGAGGTTTTCAGGTTTGGAAGGTGGGTGAGGAAGGATGTTCCTTTTCTGGGCAGAGAGAGCAGCGTGTTAAGAAGTATGAAGACATGAAACAGCATGATGTATTTGGTGGTTAGCTTAGGATGCCGTAAGCGTGTGGCAAGAGATGAGGATGAGATCACAGAGGGCTTCATGGACTACTCAGAGGAGTTTGGATTTTATGTGGCAATGGGAGCCATTAAGTGTTTGTGAGCAACGCAGTAATTTAGGAGAATTAGCTGCCTAGAAGAATCACTGGGCTAAGCAGAGCATATCAGAAGGAAATGGGGCTGAAGCATGGTTGTCCTGGAGACTGACACAAGAGCTAAGAGGTGGTGTGATTGACAGATGAGAAATGATGTGGACTGGGTGATCTGTGACTCAGAGGAGATGATCAATAATTAAGGAGGAAATTGAAAAATATCTTGAAATAAATGATAATGAGAACCCAACATACCAAAATCTGTAGGATATAGCAAAAGCCTAAGTGGGAAGTTTATAGCTGCAAGTGCCTATATTGAAAAATAAAAAAAATTCAAATAAACAACCCAATGATGCATCTTAACTAGAAAAGCAAGAGCAAACTGAACTCAAAATTAGTAGAAGAAAAGAAATAATAAAGATCAGAGCAGAAATAAAGGAATTTGAAAAGAAGAAAACGGTACAAAAGATCAATGAAACAAAAAGTTGTTTTGTGAAAAGTTAAACAAAATAGGCAAACATTTAGCCAGACCACCTAAGAAAAAAAGAGAAAAGATCTAAATAAATAAAATCAGAGATGACAAAGAAGACTTTACAAATAATACCACAGAAATTCAAAGGATCATTAGTGGCTACTATGTGCAAGTGTATGTCAATACATTGGAAAATCTAGAAGAAATGAAGAAATTCTTAGACACATACAACCTGCCAAGATTTAATCATGAAGAAATCCAAAACCTGAACAGACCAATAATGAGTAACAAGATCAAAGGTATAATAAAAAGACTTCCAGCAAAGAAAAGCCTGGGATCTGATGGCATCACTGCTGAATTCTACTGGACATTTAAATATCTAATACCAATTCTACCCAAACTATTACAAAAAGTAGAGGAGGAGGGAAAACTTCTAAACTCATTCTCAATATTACCCTGACACCAAAACCAGACAAAGTCAATCAAAAAAAATAAGAAAACTATAGGCCAATAGCCCTAACGAATATTTATGCAAAAATCCTCAACAAAATACTAGCAAGTTGAACTCAAAAACACATTAAAAAGATCATTCAGGCCAGGTACAGTGGCTCAAGCCTGTAATCCCAGCACTTGGGGAGGCCAAAGCGGGTGGATCACCTGAGGTCAGGAGTTCAAAACCAATCCTGTTTGAAATGGTGAAACCCCGTCTCTACTAAAAATTAGCTGGGTGTGGTGGAGCATGCCTGTAATCCCAGCTACTCAGGAGGCTGAGGCAGGAGAATTGCTTGAACCCAGTGGGTGGAGGGTGCAGTGAGCTGAGGTTGTGCCACTGCACTCCAGCCTGCACAATGGAGCAATACTCCATCTCAAAAAAAAAAAAAAAAAAAAAAAAAAATTCATCATGACCAAATGGGATTTATCCTAGTAATGCAAGCATGGTTCAACATACACAAATCAATCAATGTCATACATCATATCAACAGAATAAAGAAGGACAGAAACCATATGATCATTTCAATTGATGAATTGATGCTGAAAAAGCATTTGATAAAATTCAACATCCCTTTATGATTAAAAAAAAAAACCCTGAAAAAACTTGGTATGGAAGAAACATACATCAACATAATAAAAGTCATATACAACAGACCTACAGCTACTATCATACTGAATATGGAAAAAACTGAAAGCCTTTCCTCTAAGATCTGAAACATGACAAGGCTGCCCACTGTCCACACTGTTATTCAAGCTAGTACTGGAAGTCCTAGCTAGAGCAATCAGACAAGAGAAAGAAATAAAGGACATCCAGATTGTAAAGAAATAAGTCAAATTATCCTTGACTGCAGATGATATGGTCTTATATTTGGAAAAACCTAAAGACTCCACCAAAAAACTATTAGAACTGATAAGCAAATTCAGTAAAGTTTCAGCATACAAAAGTAACATACAAAAATCAGTAGCATTTCTATTTACCAACAATGAACAATCTGAAAAAGAAATCAAGAAAGTAATCCCATTTACAATAGCTACAAATAAAATTAACCAAAGAAGTGAAGGACTCTCCAATTAAAACTATAAAATATGGATGCAAGAAATTGAAGCAGACACAAAAAAATGAAAGGATATTTATGTTAATGGATTGGAAAAATCAACATTGTTAAAATGTCCATACTACCCCAAGCAATCTACAGATTCAGTGTAATCTCTTTCAAAATACCAATGACATTCTTGACAGAAATAGAAATAAAAAAATCCTAAAATTTATATGGAACCACAAAAGACCCAGAGTAGCCAAAGCTATCTTAAGTAAAAATAACAAAACTAGAGGAGGAATCACATTACCTGACTTCAAATTATGCTACAGAGCTATAGTAACCAAGCAGTATGGTACTGACACAAAAAGAGACAGATACATAGACCACTGGAACAGGATAGAGAAGCTAGAAATAAATCCACACATCTACAGTAAACTCATTTTCTGCAAAGGTGCCAAGAACATACATTGGGGGATGGGATAGTCTCTTCAATAAATAGTGCTGGGAAAACTGTATGTTCATATACAGAAGAATGAAACTTGACCCTCTCTTGCCTTATACAAAAGTCAAATAGAAATGGATTAAAGACTTACAAAATCTAAGATCTCAAACAATCTACTAAAAGAAACTACTGAAATAAAACATTGGAGAAATTCTCCAGGACATTGGACTAGGCAAAGACTTCTTGAGTAATACCCCATAGGCACAGGCAACCAAAGCAAAAATGGACAAATGAGATCACATCAAGTTAAAAAGTTTCTCCACAGCAAAGGAAACAATCAACAAAGTGAAGAGACAACCCACAGAATGGGAGAAAATATTTGCAAACTACCGATCTGGCAAGGAATTAATAATCAGAATATATAAGAAGCTCAAACAACTTTATAGGAAAAAATCTACTAATCCAATTAAAAATG
The DNA here is from genome assembly GCF_003255815.1 of Theropithecus gelada. Taxonomy (NCBI): domain Eukaryota; kingdom Metazoa; phylum Chordata; class Mammalia; order Primates; family Cercopithecidae; genus Theropithecus; species Theropithecus gelada. The sequence goes on along the minus strand of NC_037679.1, from coordinate 48,458,704 downwards.
AGAAAAAGATCTGAACAGACATTTCTCAAAAGAAGACATACAAGAGGCAAACAGGTATATGAAAACGTGATCAATATCACTAATCATTGGAGAAATGCAAATCAAAACTACAATGAGATATCTCACTACAGTTAAAATTGGTTTTATTCAAAAGACAGGCAATAACAAATGGCAGTGAGGATGTGGAGAAAAGGGAACCCTCACACACTGTTGGTGGGAATGTAAATTAGTACAATCACTATGGAGAAGAGTTTGGAAGTCCATCAGAAAACTAAAAATAGAACTACCATACGATCCAGCAATCCCATTTCTAAATATATACCTAAAAGAAAGGAAATCAGTATATTGAAGAGATATTTGCACTCCCATGTTTATTGTAGCGCTATTCACAATAGCCAAGATTTGGAAGCAACCTAAGTGTCTATCAACAGAATAATGGATGAAGAAAATGTGGTACATACATGCAAGAGGGTACTATTCAGCCATAGAAACCTGAGATCTTGTCATTTGCAACAATATGGATGGAACTGGAGGTCATTATGTTAAGTGAAATAAGCCAGGCACAGAAAGACAAACATTGCATGTTTTCAAGTATCTGTGGGAGCTAAAAATTGAAACAATTGAACTCATAGTGATAGAATATAGACGGATGGTTGTAAGAGGCTGGGAAGGGTAGTCAGGAGTTGGAAGGTGGAGGGGCAGGGAAGATAGTTAATCAGTACAAAAAACAGAAAGAATAAATAAGATGTAGTTTTTGTTAGCACAACAGGGTGACTATAGTAAAAAATAATTTTACTGTTCAATTAAAAATAGCTAAAAGAGTGTAATTAAATTATATATTATAATTATATAATTGAATTAACATGTATTTACCCTGATATGATTATTATGCATTGCATGCCTGTATCAAAATATCTCCTGTACTTCAAAATGTATACACTTACTGTATACCCACAACAGTAAAAAATTAAAAAAACATTAAAAAGGTAGAGGATACAAAATAAACCTGAGAAAGTATGTGTTTCAGATGCAATCAGACCAGGGACTTTACTGTTCAGTCAGTAGAGTAAAAACAATGGGTGACAGTTGAGCAGGTGTAGAGCTGCTGAATTTTTTGGCAGGTTGTGGCTGCTGCAAACAAAAGAAGTTTTACCCCTCACTCCTCTCCCTGAGGCCTGGCAGTCATAGGAATGAAGGTGAGAGTGGGTGTGAGTAAGGGTAGAGGAGGCGGCAGGGTGGCTGAGGGAGTCTGGAGTGTGTGGTGGGGTGGTGGGGGGGCCAAGGAAAGACAAGGCTGATGAAGGGATATTAAGGAATGAAGGCAAACTGCAGAGTAGAGGTGGACTCTTGCAGATGACAGTGACGCAGAGGTGCAGAGACCTCAAAGGCACTGTTAGAGTCTTCAGGTTCAGGGGATGAGGGAAAATGAGGCCCAGCCCATGAACTTTCTGCCAGGGATAGGGAAGATAAGTTCTGAAAAATTTTATCATCAGTTGGGTTTTAGATGCTTAATATACTTCCTTGATTATTTTTCTTAGAAACTTGTCATTATTCTTGAAAGGGACAAAATGAGCCATATTCAAGAGAACTGGTCATGATGAATTCTTAGGATTGTGTTAGGAAAGCTGACTTAATCCCTGTGGTTATTCTCTTTGATCTCTAGTCTAATAATAGTACTAACACCAACAGTGATAGCTAGGTGCCTGCTGCTTTACATATATTAGCATTAATTCTTATAACAATGCTGTAAAGTGGGTATTATTTTAGAGATAAGAAATCTGAAGCCCCAGAGGCTGAAACTGTATCCACAACCACATTGCCTGTCAGTGGTGGAGTCAGCATTCAGAGCCAGGTCTGTTTGACTTTAAGGTCTCCATCTCTTCACCTGCTATTTCCCACCAGCCACCATGGTAGGGAGTGAACAGGCTAAGTCTATATAGGCACAGTTTAAAACTGTGTCAGAGTTAGCAAAATTGTGTCTGTAGACTGCTTGGGGATTTTGGCCAACAGCCTAACAGTGTTTTTCTGTCTCTGGCTGGACTGGCAAGTGGTTTAGGATTCTGACTGAAGGAAAGGAAGGTGACATTCAGTGCCTGCATCATACTGCTGGCTGGCCTTGACTTCAGAGGCCAGTGTTCCTGTGATTGTTCTCTTGGGTTTTAATTTATGCCCCTGCCAAAGCGCAGGCCCAGTGTCTAAGCCAGATAGAAAGATGCATGTTGGGTAATTGGAAGGGATCAGGCAGCTGTAGAGAAGGCTGCGATCCATGTAGAAGTGGACAGGGCTCTCTTTCTTTGGGTGTTCTCACTGGGTGGACACTTGGTGCCCATTTCCTGTCAATGATATGATGTCCCTAATATAAGATGTTAAGACTCTGTAGAGCTTAGGTGTTGGTAATTGGCATAATGTAAAAGAATTGGATTATACGGGATTTTTTTCTTGACTTAAAAGATTATATTGGATTATAAAGTCATTTAAAAGATAGTTTTTGAGCACTCACTGTATTCTAATCATTGTTCTAGGTGCTTGGAATATATCATTGATTAAAATAGTAAAAACATGATTGCCCTTGTCAAATTAGTATTCTAACAGATAAATACATATTCTTCCAGGGATATGTCCTTTTAAAATCAATTTAGCTCATTTTCTGTGCTTTAAATAAATGAAAAGTACTAGGCTTTAGAGATGACAGGAAGTTAGCTCACAGTCCCATACTTTGAATAAAACAAAGACACACATGAGACTAGTATGAATACAAATATGACAAATTTTATAATACAATATCAAGAAATTCAGAAAGCAAAGGAGATTCAAAAGCAGAAGAAATCATATTTGATTATCAAAATTAGATCTCACAGAGGGAGTAGCATTTGAGTTGTTTCTTAAAGGATGGTAGAATTTTGACTGGTGGGAAAGTTGTATCAGTTGGAAAGATCATCATAGGAAACACATGGGTGTGTTTGGGGAAGACTGAAGAGGCCAGTTTGGGAGATGAAGGCTAGAAAAATAGCTTGGGTGACGTCGTAGAAGGCAGATAAGTTACTGGGTCCTATTTTGTAGAAACAAGGAAGTCATTTGAGGTTTATGAATATGGAAAGGACATGATCAGAACTCTTTTTTGGGGAATAGTAATTGATCCATTGAACTATCATATATGAAACACTTTAACTTTGCATCGTCTTACATACTCCTGAAATGATCCACCATTTTATGGAGCAAATTGAAGCTTAGAGGGTTTAGGAAAATTGTTCAAGACCACACACCTAGAAAGAAATAGAACTGGAGTTTGAATATAAATCTATCAGATTATGGAATGTTATTTTCCCAGTAATAATGTTTGCAATAGTCCAGGTGAGATGATACAAGAGTTTGAACTACACTGGAGGTAGTGAAAATAAAAGAAGAAGTTGAATATTAAGGAGGATAAATGGGAGTGTTATATTAGAAATGGGTCTTAAGGAACTTTGCAGTAGAATTTAAGAATGGATGAGAGGGAAGGATGAAAGAGAGGAAAGAGTCAATGATGACTGAGGTTTCTGGCCAGTAGAACAGTGGCACCATTAATACAAGCTGGGAAGTCAAGTGGAAGAACTGGTTTTGTGGAGGAAGAGGATGACTTTGGTTTTGAACATGTTTGTTTTGTGGTATTGGAAAAACATGCAGATATCCGGCTGGAAGATTACAATACAGGTCTGAGCTCGTGGCCAAAGAATTGGGAGCAATCCATGTAGAAGTGATTGCTCAATTGGATATTATTGGGAGAAAAGCATCACTGGACGGAAGTAAAGGGCCAAACCAAGACGAGGAACTGAGTTTCAGAGTAAGAAGAGCCAAGAAAGGATTCAATTCTTATTTTTGAAAATCTGACCACAGTAAGGGAAGTAAAGAAAGACAAAAAATAAGTGTTTGATTAGCATCTGATATCCAAGAGCCTTCACAATGTGGATTCTTAAATGCTGCACAGAAACTACCATGTTTCTTTATACATTTGTTTGGGTAACTTTTCTGTCACTTGCAGAAGTGACCTAGAATAGTTTCTTGACATCACATCGCAGTAGTGTTGTTGTGTGTTGGTGCCTCAATCACTCCTGTCTGTGAGGCCTGGGTTTTTTCCTGGATGTGCACTAATCACTCAAACATAGACATTCCTGTTTGGAAATATTTGAGCAATATCCCCAGAAACCTTGCTCTTAGTGGTTGCTTGACTGCAGGGGAATGTCCATATGTGTGTTCCCATCCTTTCCATTTATGCTTGGTAGGAGAACATAAGGATGATTGAAATCCTGAGTGGGAAGGCACATTGGAGTAAACCACAGTCAGGGCTTTAACTCCACTGTACCCTGGGAGATTGGATCTATGTCTCTCTTGGTAAAAAGCTGGCAAACCAGTGCAACCCACCTGTGAGAGCTTATGGAGAAAGGCAAAATCAAGCAAGTGATTCATAGATTACAAGTATCATGAGAAACAGGAAATGAGGGAACAAGGCTATACTCAATCTTTACAAATGGTAAGCAAATCCTCCTTTCCCACATGAAAGAAATTGGCTGTGAAGAAGCATGGTGTCCCTTCTAAAACCTCAACATTCTTGAATTTATGAAGTGCTGGTTCATGTTGTTTCATAGGACTGTTTTTATTTTTTCTTCCACAATTTCATGTCCTTTCCTCAATTCACTTGTTCATGGGTTTCGTTTTGTGCACTGGTCAATTATCAGAGCTTAGAGCAAGGGCACACAGTAGGCATTATATATATATTTATTGAGTCTGTCTGTCTATGTGTCTGCTTGTCTATTGCTTCATTCAGCCATCCATTCATTCATTAAATATTTATTATTTTTTATGTACCAGATTTTGTGCTGGTTCTTAGGGATAAAAAGGTGAATCTGAAGTCATCCCTTCCCTAATTAAGCTCATAACCTAGTAACATGACAGTGACATAAACCAAGTTACAATTACTCTGGATAAGCACAGCAATAGACCTAAGCACACTTGACACCAGCTCTGCAGTATGGAGGATGGAGAGGAGGAGGGGTAGGCAGAGGTCAGAGGAGGCTTCCTGAAGAAGGAAACCTCCCTTCCTGTACTTTAGAGATCTCCCGGTGTTGATTATCTTTTTGCTTTCTCTTATCTTAAACCTCTTCCTCTTTACTGTGTCATTCTCGCCAATCTTTAAATTTGTTCAGGTCTCCACCATCTTGAGAAAAATCACTCTTCTTAGCCCTGCATCCCTCCAGCTACCTCCCTCATCTACTTCTTTTTTTATCCTTTCTCTCTTGCCTTTCAGTCCCAAGTCCACTAAAATCTGGCCCTCATCCTGACCTCTCCCTCAAATTGCTCTCAACCCAGGTCAATAATGGCATCTTGGTTGTTAAATACAACGGAAGCTTTCTAGCCTTTTTCTTATTTGTCTTCTTGGTTGCATTTGCCGCTGTTGACACCTTCTGTAAGCTCAGCTTCCTCCCTTGGTTCCTCTGACTCCCCTACTTTTCTGGTTCTCTCTCTCCTTCCCTGCCTCTGCCTTCTCATTGTTTTGCAGGCTCGTCCTTTACAACTCATCATTTAAGGATTGGTAAATGTTGGAATTGCCCAGAGATCTCTTGTAACTCTGTATTTTCTTCCTGAGAAAGCTTGTATATTATGGTTGTAATACCATTTTTATCCTGATGATTTCTACATAATTTTCTTCAGTCAAGATCAATCTTCTGAGCATCAGACTTTATTCCTGCATTTATCCACTCAATAAATATTTACTGGTGCTGACTATGTGCCAAATACTGTTTTAGAGATGGAGATTCAGTAGTGAATAAAGTCCTTGCCCTTGGTGGAACTTATATTCTTTTAAAGCAGAAACACACACACACACACACCCCTACACACCTACACACACACACACACACACACACACATTCTGTGAGGTGGTGAAAAGCACTATGAGAAAAATAAAGCAAATGAGGGAGTAAGTGCTGGGGTGTGGGAGAAAGACTTTTCTCTTTATAAAGGGTGGTCGATAAGTCCCCTTTAATCAGATGAGGTTTAAGCAGAGACCTGAATGAAGCCAAGAAGGAAGGGAGCCAGGCAGATATCTGGGGGAAGAGCTCAGTTGTCAGAGAAAGGAGCAAATGTGAATGGTCATCACCATCATTCTCCACTGTCCTCACTGAGGCTGAGTAAGAAGTCCTGTATGATGAGAATCTTCTACCTTGGGCCAAGAGGTGGATAATTAGGGGAAGAAGTGACTGGTACCATTTCTAAATTCTCCCTTCTTGCTCCTACACTCAAGAAATGGGCCTCTTTTCTTGCTTAATGTAGTTGAATCATACAGGTGGGCTAGAAAGAATTGAAATAGTCTCTGTAAATTATTGGCTATCCCAGAAGCCATGTGGCGACAATTATCTTCCCCCACAAAACCGCTTCTCCACCCATGTTCTCGCTGTCAGTGACAGACACTGGCATCCATCCTGTTGCCCAAGCTAGAAACATGGACATCACCCTCCCTCATCCTTAACATCTGATTCATCACCAAGTTCTTGTAGGTGGAGTTTTCTCTCAAATCTGTCCATCTCTCTCAATCTCTGTTGCCCCTATATAAAACCAGTCACTCTCCTTTCTGCTTTGGATGACTGCCCTGGACCTCTCTGATGGTTTCTTCTCTTCCTCTCAGTCCCTCCTCCAATCTATTATCTGCAGGCCAGTTAGGGGAGCTGCCTCTAAAACAGAAATCTAACCTTAAACTTTTCACTGACTCCACATTGCCCAAGGGAAATCTCCTGTACTGTCTCCAACAATCCATACACCAGTCAGGTTGAGCTGTTTTGACTCTCTTAAAAAACCTGCGTTCTGGCCAGGCGCGGTGTCTCATGCCTGTAATCCCAGCAGTTTGGGAGGCCGAGGCAGATCTCTTGAGGTTAGGAGTTTGAGACCAGCCTGGCCAACATGGTGAAACCCCCTCTCTACCAACAAACACAAAAATTAGCTGGGTGTGGTGGCAGGTGCCTGTAATCCCAGCTAATAGGGAGGCTGAGGCAGGAGAATCATTTAACCCCAGGAGGTGGAGGTTGCAGTGAGCTGAGATAGCGCCACTGAACTCCAGCCTGGGTGAGAGTGAGACTCTGTCTCAAAACAAAAACAAAAACAAAAACCTATGTTCTTCTGGTACAGAATGTTTTTATGTGTTATGATGCTATTCCCTTGTCTGGAACCTTCCCTTCTCCTCCCATTTACTTGACCATTCCTACTCATGCTTTGGGTCTTGGCTTAGATGTCACTTCTTCCAGAAAATATCTGACTTCAGCTAAGTGCCTTGTTGTAGGTGCTCCAGGTCCCCTCCAGTCACTGTACTTTTCACTGGACTGTGATCATTTGTTGAATTACCTACGCCCCAAACTATAGTGCATGCTCTCTGAAAGCAGAGACTGGGGTATGTATAACGACATCCTAGTCTCTGGCATAGAGTGGATGTTTGAGAGTTATTTTTTTGGATAAATGAATGAGTAAATGAAGTGACACTTAAGCAAAATTGAAGGATGAATAGGAGTTACCTGGATAAAGAGGTAGTGAGAACACAGAGGGTGTCCCCGTTGGAGAGCACAGCTTGAATAAAGGCACAGAGGTGAGAAACATCATGGTGAGTGAGGGAAACTGTATGCAGTTTGGTGTTTCTGAGGCATAAAGCACGAGTATGGAATTGGCAAGAGGCTTGAGAGACCAGTCAAACCATGGAGGGTTTGTGGATCAGTTTAAGATATTTAAACTTGATCTTGTAGGCAATAAGGAGCTTTCAAAATATGCTTTAGGTGTTTAATACAGACAGTTCTATGAAGATTGAATTTGAAGGCAGCAAGAATTGAGACTAGAAAGAGTTGTTAGGAGGTTGCCAAAATTCTTCCTGGCTCTGCCTTACAGTATGATTTATGTTTTTTCATCCCAACCCTCAGTATTAAAATTTTATTGTCACTAGAATTCTAAGACAGCTCCCATAATCTATGCTCTTGGGTGTTACTCCATGATTATGTTATGTGGCAAGAGAGATTTTTGCAGATGAAATTAAGTTTATTAATCAATTCGCTTTAAAATAAGGAGATTATCTCGGCTGGACTAACCTGAGAACCTGACCTCTTTAAAAGCAGAGTTTTCTTCTGGATGATAGCAGAAGTGGGAGAGAGTTGAGGCATTAGAGGGATTCAATATGAACGAAAGTCTCTTTTGTTGACTTTGAAGGTGGAGGGATTCACATGGGAAAGGACTGAGAGTGGTCTCTAAGAGCTGAGAGAGACCCCTTGGGGCCAGCCAGCAAAGAAATAGGGACCTCAGTACTACAGCCACAGGAAATGAATTCAACCAATAACCACATGAGTATGGAAGCAGGTCACTTCTCAGAGTTGACATTTTTTTTTTTTTTTTTTTTTTTTTTTTTTT